>NW_024061315.1:0-90434 GCF_016432855.1 Salvelinus namaycush | reverse complement strand
AATAGAGGAGGAAGAGAGAGACAGGGGAGGAGGTAAAGAGGAAAAGAGAGAAAATGGAGGAGGAGGTAAAGAGAGAGGAAGAGAGGACAGAGGAGGGAGATAAAGAGAGGAAGAGAGAGACAGAGGAGGAGTAAAGAGAGGAAGAGAGAGGACAGGGAGGAGGTAAAGAGATAAAGAGAGGGACAGGGAGGAGGTAAAGACAGAAAGAGAGGGGACAGGGGAGGAGGTAAAGAGAGAAAGAGAGGGACAGGGGAGGAGGTAAAGAGAGAAAGAGAGAGACGGGGAGGAGGTACGAGGAAGAGAGGGGACAGGGGAGGAGGTAAAGAGAGAAAGAGAGACAGAGGAGGAGGAAAGAGAAAAGGAGACATGGGAGGAGGTAAAGAGGAAAAGAGAGACAGGGGAGGAGGTCAAGAGGAAAAGAGAGACAGGGGAGGAGGTAACAAGGAAGAGAGAGACAGAGGAGGAGGTAAAGAGAGGAAGAGAGAGACAGGGGAGGAGGTAAAGAGGAAAAGAGAGACATGGGAGGAGGTAAAGAGAGGAAGAGAGAGACAGAGGAGGAGGTAAAGAGAGGAAGAGAGAGACAGAGGAGGAGGTAAAGGGAAAAGGAGACAGGGGAGGAGGTAAAGAGAGGAAGAGAGAGACAGAGGAGGAGGTAAAGAGAGGAAGAGAGAGACAGGGGAGGAGGTAAAGATAGGAAGAGAGAGAGACAGGGGAGGAGGTAAAGAGAGGAAGAGATAGACAGAGGAGGAGGTAAAGATAGAAAGAGAGGGACAGGGGAGGAGGTAAAAGAGAGGAAAAAGAGGAGACAGGGGGGAGGAAAGAGAGGAAGAGAGAGACAGGAGGAGGTAAGAGAGGAAGAGAGAGACAGGGGAGGAGGTAAAGAGAGAAAGAGAGGGACAGGGGAGGAGGTAAAGAGAGAAAGAGAGAGGACAGGGGAGGAGGTAACGAGGAAGAGAGGGACAGGGGAGGGTAGAGAGAGGAAAGAGAGAGACAGAGGAGGGTAAAGAGGAAAAGAGAGACAGGGGGAGGTAAAGAGGAAAAAGAGAGACAGAGGAGGAGGTAAAGAGAGGAAGAGATAGACAGAGGAGGAGGTAAGATAGAAAGAGAGGGACAGGGGAGGAGGTAAAGAGAAGGAAAAGAGAGACAGGGGAGGATATAAAGAGAGGAAGAGAGAACAGGGGAGGAGGTAAAGAGAGGAAGAGAGAGACAGGGGAGGAGGTAAAGAGAGGAGAGAGGGACCGGGAGAGGGGTAAGAGAGAAAGAGAGAGACAGGGGAGGAGGTAACGAGGAAGAGAGGGACAGGGGAGGAGGTAAGAGAGAAAGAAGAGAGACAGAGGAGGTAAAGAGGAAAGAGAGACAGGGAGGAGGTAAAGAGGAAAGAACAGGGAGGAGGTAAGAGGAAAAGAGAGACAGGGGAGGAGGTTAAAAGGAAGAGAGAGAAGAGAGGAGGAGGTAAAGAGAGGAAGAGAGAGAAAGGGGAGGAGGTTAAAGAGGAAAAGAGAGACATGGAGGAGGTGAGAGGGAAGAGGGAGGAGAGAAGAGGAGAGGTAAAGAGAGGAAGAGAGAGACAGAGGAGGAGGTAAGAGGAAAAGAGAGACAGGGGAGGAGGTAAAGAGAGAAGAGAGAGACAGAGGAGGAGTAAAGAAGGAAGAGAGAGACAGGGGAGGAGGTGAAAGATAGGAAGAGGAGACAGGGGAGGAGGTAAAGAGAGGAGAGATAGACAGAGGAGGAGGTAAAGAAGAAGAGAGGGACAGGGAGGAGGTAAAGAGAGGAAAAGAGAGAAAGGGGAGATATAAAGAGAGGAAGAGAGAGACAGGGGAGGAGGAAGAGAGGAAGAGAGAGACAGGGGAGGAGGTAAGAGAGAAAGAGAGGAAGACAGGGGAGGAGGTAAAGAGAAAAGAGAGAGACAGGGGAGGAGAGAGTAACGAGGAAGAGAGGGACAGGGGAGGAGGTAAAGAAGAGAAAGAGAGAGACGAGGAGGTAAGAGAAAAGAGAGACATGGGAGGAGGTAAAGAGGAAAAGAGAGACAGGGGAGGAGGTAACGAGGAAAGAGAAGACAGAGGAGGAGGTAAAGAGAGGAAGAGAGAGACAGGGGAGGAGGTAAAGAGGAAAAGAGAGACAGGGGAGGAGGTAAGAGAGGAAGAGAGAGACAGAGGAGGAGATAAAGAGAGGAAGAGAGAGACAGAGGAGGAGGTAAAGAGGAAAAAGAGAGACAGGGAGGAGGTAAAGAGGAAAAGAGAGACATGGGAGGAGGTAAAAGAGGAAAAAGAGAGCAGGGGAGGAGGTAAAGAGAGGAAGAGAGAAAACAGGGGAGGAGGAAAGAGAGAAAGAGAGAGACAGGGGAGGAGGTAAGAGAGGAAGAGAGAGACAGAGAGGAGGTAAAGAGAGGAAGAGAGAGACAGGGGAGGAGTAAAGAGGGAAAAGAGAGACGGGAGGAGGTAAAGAGAGGAAGAGAGAGACAGAGGAGGAGGTAAAGAGAGGAAGAGAGAGACAGGGGAGGAGGTAAAGAAGGAGAGAGAGACAGGGGAGGAGGTAAAGAGAGGAAGAGAAGACAGAGGAGGAGGTAAAGATAGAAAGAGAGGGACAGGGGAGAGTAAAGAGAGGAAAAGAGAGACAGGGGAGGAGGTAAAGAGAGGAAGAGAGAGACAGGGGAGGAGGTAAAGAGAGGAAGAGAGAGACAGGGGAGGAGGTAAGAGAGAAAGAGAGGGACAGGGGAGGAGGTAAGAGAGGAAGAGAAAGAGAGGGACAGGGGAGGAGGTAACGAGGAAGAGAGGGACAAGGGGAGGAGGTAAAGAGAGAAAGAGAGAGACAGAGGAGGTAAAGAGGAAAAGAGAGACATGGGAGGAGGTAAAGAGAAAGAGAGAAAGAGGAGGAGAAGAGAGAAGAGATAGACAGAGGAGGAGGTAAAGATAGAAAGAGAGGACAGGGGAGGAGGTAAAGAGAGGAAAAGAGAGGACAGGGGAGATAGAGAGGAAGGAGAGACAGGGGAGGAGGTTAAGAGAGAGAAGAGAGAGACAGGGGAGGAGGTAAAGAGAGAAAGAGAGGGACAGGGGAGGAGGTAAAGAGAGAAAGAGAGAGAAAGGGGAGGAGGTAACGAGGAAGAGAGGGACAGGGGAGGAGGTAAAGAGAGAAAGAGAGAGACAGAGGAGGTAAAGAGGAAAAGAGAGACATGGGAGGAGGTAAAGAGGAAAAGAGAGACAGGGGAGGAGGTCAAGAGGAAAAGAGAGACAGGGGAGGAGGTAACAAGGAAGAGAGAGACAGAGGAGGAGGTAAAGAGAGGAAGAGAGAGACAGGGGAGGAGGTAAAGAGGAAAGAGAGACATGGGAGGAGGTAAAGAGAGGAAGAGAGAGACAGAGGAGGAGGTAAAGAAGGAAGAGAGAGCAAGAGGAGGAGGTAAAGAGGAAAAGAGAGACAGGGGAGGAGGTAAAGAGAGGAAGGAGAGACAGAGGAGGAGTAAAGAGAGGAAGAGAGAGACAGGGAGGAGGTAAAGATAGGAAGAGAGAGACAGGGGAGGAGGTAAAGAGAGGAAGAGATAGACAGAGGAGGAGGTAAAGATAGAGAAAGAGAGGGACAGGGGAGGAGGTAAAAGAGGAAAAGAGAGACAGGGAGGATATAAGAGAGGAAGAGAGAGCAGGGGAGGAGGTAAAGAGAGGAAGAGAGAGACAGGGGAGGAGGTAAAGAGAGAAAGAGAGGGACAGGGGAGGAGGTAAAGAGAAAAAGAGAGAGACAGGGAGGAGGTAACGAGGAAGAGAGGGACAGGGGAGGAGGTAAAGAGAGAAAGAGAGAAGACAGAGGAGGTAAAGAGGAAAAGAGAGACATGGAGGAGGTAAAGAGGAAAAGAGAGACAGGGGAGGAGGTAACGAGGAAGAGAGAGACAGAGGAGGAGGTAAAGAGAGAAGAGAGAGACAGGGGAGGAGGTTAAAAGGAAAAGAGAGACGGGAGGAGGTAAAGAGAGGAAGAGAGAGACAGAGGAGGAGTAAAGAGAGGAAGAGAGAGACAGAGGAGGAGGTAAAGAGGAAAAGAAGACATGGGAGGAGGTAAGAGAAAAAGAGAGACAGGGAGGAGGTAAGAGGAAAAGAGAGACAGGGGAGGAGGTAAAGAGAGGAGGAAGAGAGAAACAGGGAGGAGGTAATAAAGAGAGAAAGAGGAGAGACAGGGAGGAGGTAAAGAGAGGAAGAGAGAGGCAGGGGAGGAGGTAAAGAGAGGAAGAGAGAGACAGGGGAGGAGGTAAGAGGGAAGAGAGAGACAAGGGGGAGGTAAGAGAGGGAAGAGGAGCAGGGGAGGAGGTAAAGAGAGAAAGAGAGGACAGGGGAGGAGGTAAAGAGAGGAAGAGAGAGGCAGGGAGGAGGTAAAGAGAGGAAGAGAGATACAGGGGAGGAGGTAAAGAGAGGAAGAGAGAGACAGGGGAGGAGGTAAAGAGATAAAAGAGAGGGGACAGGGGGAGGTAAAGAGAGAAAGAGAGGACAGGGGAGGAGGTAAGAGAGAAAGAGAGGGACAGGGGAGGAGGTAAAGAGAGGAAAGAGAGACAGGGGAGGAGGTAACGAGAAGAGAGGACAGGGAGGAGGTAAGAAGAAGAGAGGAAGAGGAGGAGGTAAAGAGGAAAAGAGAGACACTGGGAGGAGTAAAGAGGAAAAAGAGGACAGGGGAGAGGTAACGCGGAAGAGAGAGACAGAGGAGGAGGTAAAGAGGAAAAGAGAGACATGGGAGGAGGTAAAGAGAGGAAGAGAGAGACAGGGAGGAGGAGTAAAGAGGAAAAGAGAGACATGGGAGGAGGTAAGAGAGGAAGAGAGAGACAGAGGAGGAGGTAAGAGGAAAAGAGAGACAGGGGAGGAGGTAAAGAGGAAAGAGAGACATGGGAGGAGTAAAGAGGAAAAGAGAGACAGGGGAGGAGGTAACGAGGAAGAGAGAGACAGAGGAGGGGTAAAGAGAGGAGGAGAGACAGGGGAGGAGTAAAGAGGAAAAGAGAGACATGGGAGGAGTAAAGAGAGGAAGAGAAGAGCAGAGAGGAGGGTAAAGAGGAAAAGAGAGACATGGGAGGAGGTAAAGAGAGGAAGAGAGAGGACAGAGGAGGAGGTAAAGAGGAAAAGAGAGACAGGGGAGGAGGTAAAGAGGAAAAGAGAGACAGGGGAGGAGGTAAAGAGAGGAAGAGAGAGACAGGGGAGGAGGTAAAGAGAGGAAGAGAGAGACAGGGGAGGAGGTAAAGAGAGAAAGAGGACACAGGGAGGAGGTAGGTAAAGAGAGAAAGAGAGACAGGGGAGGAGATAACGAGGAAGAGAGGGACAGGGAGGAGTAAAGAGAGAAGAGAGAGAACAGGGGAGGAGGTAAAGAGGAAAAGAGAGACATGGAGGAGGTAAAGAGAGGAAGAGAGAGACAGAGGAGGAGGTAAAGAGGAAAAGAGAGACAGGGGAGGAGGTAAAGAGGAAAAGAGAGACAGAGGAGGAGGTAAAGAGGAAAAGAGAGACATGGGAGGAAGTAAAGAGGAAAAGAGAGAAAACGGAGGAGGTAACGAGGAAGAGAGAGACAGAGGAGGAGGTAAAGAGAGGAAGAGAGAGACAGGGAAGGAGGTAAAGAGAGGAAGAGAGAGACAGGGGAGGAGGTAAAGAGGAAAAGAGAGACATGGGAGGAGGTAAAGAGAGGAAGAGAGAGACAGAGGAGGAGATAAAGAGAGGAGAGAGAGGACAGAGGAGAGGAGTAAAGAGAGGAAGAGAGAGACAGGGGAGGAGTAAAGAGAATAAAGAGAGGGACAGGGGAGGAGGTAAAGACAGAAAGAGAGGGACAGGGGAGGAGGTAAAGAGAGAAAGAGAGGGACAGGGGAGGAGGTAAGAGAGAAAGAGAGAGACAGGGGAGGAGGTAACGAGGAAAGAGGAGGGACAGGGGAGGAGGTAAAGAGGAAAAGAGAGACAGAGGAGGAGGTAAAGAGGAAAAGAGAGACATGGGAGGAGGTAAAGAGGAAAAGAGGACGGGGAGGAGGTCAAGAGGAAAAGAGAGACAGGGGAGGAGGTAACAAGGAGAGAGAGACAGAGGAGGAGTAAAGAGAGGAAGAGAGAGACAGGGGAGGAGGTAAAGAGGAAAAGAGAGACATGGGAGGAGGTAAAGAGAGGAAGAGAGAGACAGAGAGGAGGTAAAGAGAGGAAAGAGAGAGACAGAGGAGGAGGTAAAGAGAAAGAGAGACAGGGGAGGAGGTAAAGAGAGGAAAAGAAAAGAGAGAAGGGGGAGGAGGTAAAGAGAGGAAGAGAGAGACAGGGGAGGAGGTAAAGAGAGGAAGAGAGAGAAAGGGGAGGAGGTAAAGAGAGGAAGAGAGAGACAGGGGAGAGGTAAAGAGAGAAGAGAGAGACAGGGGAGGAGGTAACGAGGAAGAGAGGGACAGGGGAGGAGGTAAAGAGAGAAAGAGAGAGACAGAGGAGGTAAAGAGGAAAAGAAAGAGACATGGGAGGTAAAGAGGAAAGAGAGGACAGAGGAGGAGGTAAAGAGGAAGAGATAGACAGAGGAGGAGGTAAAGATAGAAAGAGAGGGACAGGGGAGGAGGTAAAGAGAGGAAAAAGAGGACAGGGGAGGATATAGAGAGAGGAAGAGAGAGACAGGGGAGGAGGAAAGAGAGGAAGAGAGAGACAGGGGAGGAGGTAAAGAGAGAAGAGAGGGACAGGGGAGGAGGTAAAGAGAGAAGAGAGAGACAGGGGAGGAGGTAACGAGGGAAGAGAGGGACAGGGAGGAGGTAAAGAGAGAAAGAGAGAGGACAGAGGAGAGTAAAAGGAAAAGAGAGACATGGGAGGAGGTAAGAGGAAAAGAGTGACAGGGGAGGAGGTCAAGAGGAAAAGAGAGAACAGGGGGGAGGTAACAAGGAAGAGAGAGACAGGGAGGAGGTAAAGAGAGGAAGAGAGAGACAGGGGAGGAGGTAAAGAGGAAAAGAGAGACATGGGAGGAGGTAAAGAGAGGAAGAGGAGGAGACAGAGGAGGAGGTAACGATGAGAAAGAGAGAGAGACAGAGGAGGAGGTAAAGAGGAAAAGAGAGACAGGGGAGGAGGTAAAGAGAGGAAGAGAGAGACAGAGGAGGAGGTAAAGAGAGGAAGAGAGAGACAGGGGAGGAGGTAAAGATAGGAAGAGAGAGACAGGGGAGGAGGTAAAGAGAGGAAGAGATAGACAGAGGAGGAGGTAAAGATAGAAAGAGAGGGACAGGGGAGGAGGTAAAGAGAGGAAAAGAGAGACAGGGGAGGATATAAAGAGAGGAAGAGAGAGACAGGGGAGGAGGTAAAGAGAGGAAGAGAGAGACAGGGGAGGAGGTAAAGAGAGAAAGAGAGGGACAGGGGAGGAGGTAAAGAGATAAAGAGAGAGACAGGGGAGGAGGTAACGAGGAAGAGAGGGACAGGGGAGGAGGTAAAGAGAGAAAGAGAGAGACAGAGGAGGTAAAGAGGAAAAGAGAGACATGGGAGGAGGTAAAGAGGAAAAGAGAGACAGGGGAGGAGGTAACGAGGAAGAGAGAGACAGAGGAGGAGGTAAAGAGAGGAAGAGAGAGACAGGGGAGGAGGTAAAGAGGAAAAGAGAGACAGGGGAGGAGGTAAAGAGAGGAAGAGAGAGACAGAGGAGGAGATAAAGAGAGGAAGAGAGAGACAGAGGAGGAGGTAAAGAGGAAAAGAGAGACAGGGGAGGAGGTAAAGAGGAAAAGAGAGACATGGGAGGAGGTAAAGAGGAAAAGAGAGACAGGGGAGGAGGTAAAGAGAGGAAGAGAGAGACAGGGGAGGAGGTAAAGAGGAAAAGAGAGACAGGGGAGGAGGTAAAGAGAGGAAGAGAGAGACAGAGGAGGAGATAAAGAGAGGAAGAGAGAGACAGAGGAGGAGGTAAAGAGGAAAAGAGAGACAGGGGAGGAGGTAAAGAGGAAAAGAGAGACATGGGAGGAGGTAAAGAGGAAAAGAGAGACAGGGGAGGAGGTAACGAGGAAGAGAGAGACAGAGGAGGAGGTAAAGAGGAAAAGAGAGACAGGGGAGGAGGTAACGAGGAAGAGAGGGACAGGGGAGGAGGTAAAGAGAGAAAGAGAGAGACAGAGGAGGTAAAGAGGAAAAGAGAGACATGGGAGGAGGTAAAGAGGAAAAGAGAGACAGGGGAGGAGGTAAAGAGAGGAAGAGATAGACAGAGGAGGAGGTAAAGATAGAAAGAGAGGGACAGGGGAGGAGGTAAAGAGAGGAAAAGAGAGACAGGGGAGGATATAAAGAGAGGAAGAGAGAGACAGGGGAGGAGGTAAAGAGAGGAAGAGAGAGACAGGGGAGGAGGTAAAGAGAGAAAGAGAGGGACAGGGGAGGAGGTAAAGAGAGAAAGAGAGAGACAGAGGAGGTAAAGAGGAAAAGAGAGACATGGGAGGAGGTAAAGAGGAAAAGAGAGACAGGGGAGGAGGTAACGAGGAAGAGAGAGACAGAGGAGGAGGTAAAGAGAGGAAGAGAGAGACAGGGGAGGAGGTAAAGAGGAAAAGAGAGACAGGGGAGGAGGTAAAGAGGAAAAGAGAGAGACAGAGGAGGAGGTAAAGAGGAAAAGAGAGACAGGGGAGGAGGTAAAGAGGAAAAGAGAGACATGGGAGGAGGTAAAGAGGAAAAGAGAGACAGGGGAGGAGGTAACGAGGAAGAGAGAGACAGAGGAGGAGGTAAAGAGGAAAAGAGAGACATGGGAGGAGGTAAAGAGGAAAAGAGAGACAGGGGAGGAGGTAACGAGGAAGAGAGAGACAGGGGAGGAGGTAAAGAGAGAAAGAGAAAGACAGGAGAGGAGTAAAGAGGAAAAGAGAGACATGGGAGGAGGTAAAGAGAGGAAGAGAGAGACAGAGGAGGAGGTAAAGAGGAAAGGAGAGACATGGGAGGAGGTAAAGAGAGGAAGAGAGGGACAGGGGAGGAGGTAAAGAGAGGAAAAGAGAGACAGTGGAGGAGGTAAAGAGAGGAAGAGAGAGACAGGGGAGGAGGTAAAGAGAGGAAGAGAGAGGCAGGGGAGGAGGTAAAGAGAGGAAGAGAGATACAGGGGAGGAGGTAAAGAGAGGAAGAGAGAGACAGGGGAGGAGGTAAAGAGATAAAGAGAGGGACAGGGGAGGAGGTAAAGAGAGAAAGAGAGGGACAGGGGAGGAGGTAAAGAGAGAAAGAGAGGGACAGGGGAGGAGGTAAAGAGAGAAAGAGAGAGACAGGGGAGGAGGTAACGAGGAAGAGAGGGACAGGGGAGGAGGTAAAGAGAGAAAGAGAGACAGAGGAGGAGGTAAAGAGGAAAAGAGAGACATGGGAGGAGGTAAAGAGGAAAAGAGAGACAGGGGAGGAGGTAAAGAGAGGAAGAGAGAGACAGGGGAGGAGGTAAAGAGGAAAAGAGAGACATGGGAGGAGGTAAAGAGAGGAAGAGAGAGACAGAGGAGGAGGTAAAGAGGAAAAGAGAGACAGGGGAGGAGGTAAAGAGGAAAAGAGAGACAGGGGAGGAGGTAACGAGGAAGAGAGAGAGAGAGGAGGAGGTAAAGAGAGGAAGAGAGAGACAGGGGAGGAGGTAAAGAGGAAAAGAGAGACATGGGAGGAGGTAAAGAGAGGAAGAGAGAGACAGAGGAGGAGATAAAGAGAGGAAGAGAGAGACAGAGGAGGAGGTAAAGAGGAAAAGAGAGACAGGGGAGGAGGTAAAGAGAGGAAGAGAGAGACAGAGGAGGAGGTAAAGAGAGGAAGAGAGAGACAGGGGAGGAGGTAAAGAGAGGAAGAGAGAGACAGGGGAGGAGGTAAAGAGAGGAAGAGAGAGGCAGGGGAGGAGGTAAAGAGAGGAAGAGAGAGGCAGGGGAGGAGGTAAAGAGAGGAAGAGAGAGACAGGGGAGGAGGTAAAGAGAGAAAGAGAGGCACAGGGGAGGAGGTAAAGAGAGAAAGAGAGAGACAGGGGAGGAGGTAACGAGGAAGAGAGGGACAGGGGAGGAGGTAAAGAGAGAAAGAGAGAGACAGAGGAGGAGGTAAAGAGGAAAAGAGAGACATGGGAGGAGGTAAAGAGGAAAAGAGAGACAGGGGAGGAGGTAACGAGGAAGAGAGAGACAGAGGAGGAGGTAAAGAGAGGAAGAGAGAGACAGAGGAGGAGGTAAAGAGAGGAATAGAGAGACAGGGGAGGAGGTAAAGAGAGGAAGAGAGAGACAGGGGAGGAGGTAAAGAGAGGAAGAGATAGACAGAGGAGGGGGTAAAGATAGAAAGAGAGGGACAGGGGAGGAGGTAAAGAGAGGAAAAGAGAGACAGGGGAGGAGGTAAAGAGAGGAAGAGAGAGACAGGGGAGGAGGTAAAGAGAGGAAGAGAGAGACAGGGGAGGAGGTAAAGAGAGAAAGAGAGGCACAGGGGAGGAGGTAAAGAGAGAAAGAGAGAGACAGGGGAGGAGGTAACGAGGAAGAGAGGGACAGGGGAGGAGGTAAAGAGAGAAAGAGAGAGACAGAGGAGGAGGTAAAGAGGAAAAGAGAGACATGGGAGGAGGTAAAGAGGAAAAGAGAGACAGGGGAGGAGGTAACGAGGAAGAGAGAGACAGAGGAGGAGGTAAAGAGAGGAAGAGAGAGACAGGGGAGGAGGTAAAGAGGAAAAGAGAGACATGGGAGGAGGTAAAGAGAGGAAGAGAGAGACAGAGGAGGAGGTAAAGAGGAAAAGAGAGACAGGGGAGGAGGTAAAGAGGAAAAGAGAGACATGGGAGGAGGTAAAGAGGAAAAGAGAGACAGGGGAGGAGGTAACGAGGAAGAGAGAAACAGAGGAGGAGGTAAAGAGGAAAAGAGAGACAAGGGAGGAGGTAAAGAGGAAAAGAGAGACAGGGGAGGAGGTAACGAGGAAGAGAGAGACAGAGGAGGAGGTAAAGAGAGGAAGAGAGAGACAGGGGAGGAGTAAAGAGGAAAAGAGAGACATGGGAGGAGGTAAAGAGAGGAAGAGAGAGACAGAGGAGGAGGTAAAGAGGAAAAGAGAGACATGGGAGGAGGTAAAGAGAGGAAGAGAGAGACAGAGGAGGAGGTAAAGAGGAAAAGAGAGACAGGGGAGGCGGTAAAGAGGAAAAGAGAGACAGGGGAGGAGGTAAAGAGAGGAAGAGAGAGACAGGGGAGGAGGTAAAGAGAAGAAGAAAGAGACAGGGGAAGAGGTAAAGAGAGAAAGAGAGAGACATGGGAGGAGGTAAAGAGAGAAAGAGAGAGACAGAGGATGAGGTAACGAGGAAGAGAGGGACAGAGGAGGAGGTAAAGAGAGAAAGAGAGAGACAGAGGAGGAGGTAAAGAGGAAAAGAGAGACATGGGAGGAGGTAAAGAGGAAAAGAGAGACAGGGGAGGAGGTAACGAGGAAGAGAGAGACAGAGGAGGAGGTAAAGAGAGGAAGAGAGAGACAGGGGAGGAGGTAAAGAGGAAAAGAGAGACATGGGAGGAGGTAAAGAGAGGAAGAGAGAGACAGAGGAGGAGGTAAAGAGGAAAAGAGAGACAGGGGAGGAGGTAAAGAGGAAAAGAGAGACATGGGAGGAGGTAAAGAGGAAAAGAGAGACAGGGGAGGAGGTAACGAGGAAGAGAGAGACAGAGGAGGAGGTAAAGAGGAAAAGAGAGACATGGGAGGAGGTAAAGAGGAAAAGAGAGACAGGGGAGGAGGTAACGAGGAAGAGAGAGACAGAGGAGGAGGTAAAGAGAGAAAGAGAAAGACAGGAGAGGAGTAAAGAGGAAAAGAGAGACATGGGAGGAGGTAAAGAGAGGAAGAGAGAGACAGAGGAGGAGGTAAAGAGGAAAGGAGAGACATGGGAGGAGGTAAAGAGAGGAAGAGAGGGACAGGGGAGGAGGTAAAGAGAGGAAAAGAGAGACAGTGGAGGAGGTAAAGAGAGGAAGAGAGAGACAGGGGAGGAGGTAAAGAGAGGAAGAGAGAGGCAGGGGAGGAGGTAAAGAGAGGAAGAGAGATACAGGGGAGGAGGTAAAGAGAGGAAGAGAGAGACAGGGGAGGAGGTAAAGAGATAAAGAGAGGGACAGGGGAGGAGGTAAAGAGAGAAAGAGAGGGACAGGGGAGGAGGTAAAGAGAGAAAGAGAGGGACAGGGGAGGAGGTAAAGAGAGAAAGAGAGAGACAGGGGAGGAGGTAACGAGGAAGAGAGGGACAGGGGAGGAGGTAAAGAGAGAAAGAGAGACAGAGGAGGAGGTAAAGAGGAAAAGAGAGACATGGGAGGAGGTAAAGAGGAAAAGAGAGACAGGGGAGGAGGTAAAGAGAGGAAGAGAGAGACAGGGGAGGAGGTAAAGAGGAAAAGAGAGACATGGGAGGAGGTAAAGAGAGGAAGAGAGAGACAGAGGAGGAGGTAAAGAGGAAAAGAGAGACAGGGGAGGAGGTAAAGAGGAAAAGAGAGACAGGGGAGGAGGTAACGAGGAAGAGAGAGAGAGAGGAGGAGGTAAAGAGAGGAAGAGAGAGACAGGGGAGGAGGTAAAGAGGAAAAGAGAGACATGGGAGGAGGTAAAGAGAGGAAGAGAGAGACAGAGGAGGAGATAAAGAGAGGAAGAGAGAGACAGAGGAGGAGGTAAAGAGGAAAAGAGAGACAGGGGAGGAGGTAAAGAGAGGAAGAGAGAGACAGAGGAGGAGGTAAAGAGAGGAAGAGAGAGACAGGGGAGGAGGTAAAGAGAGGAAGAGAGAGACAGGGGAGGAGGTAAAGAGAGGAAGAGAGAGGCAGGGGAGGAGGTAAAGAGAGGAAGAGAGAGGCAGGGGAGGAGGTAAAGAGAGGAAGAGAGAGACAGGGGAGGAGGTAAAGAGAGAAAGAGAGGCACAGGGGAGGAGGTAAAGAGAGAAAGAGAGAGACAGGGGAGGAGGTAACGAGGAAGAGAGGGACAGGGGAGGAGGTAAAGAGAGAAAGAGAGAGACAGAGGAGGAGGTAAAGAGGAAAAGAGAGACATGGGAGGAGGTAAAGAGGAAAAGAGAGACAGGGGAGGAGGTAACGAGGAAGAGAGAGACAGAGGAGGAGGTAAAGAGAGGAAGAGAGAGACAGAGGAGGAGGTAAAGAGAGGAATAGAGAGACAGGGGAGGAGGTAAAGAGAGGAAGAGAGAGACAGGGGAGGAGGTAAAGAGAGGAAGAGATAGACAGAGGAGGGGGTAAAGATAGAAAGAGAGGGACAGGGGAGGAGGTAAAGAGAGGAAAAGAGAGACAGGGGAGGAGGTAAAGAGAGGAAGAGAGAGACAGGGGAGGAGGTAAAGAGAGGAAGAGAGAGACAGGGGAGGAGGTAAAGAGAGAAAGAGAGGCACAGGGGAGGAGGTAAAGAGAGAAAGAGAGAGACAGGGGAGGAGGTAACGAGGAAGAGAGGGACAGGGGAGGAGGTAAAGAGAGAAAGAGAGAGACAGAGGAGGAGGTAAAGAGGAAAAGAGAGACATGGGAGGAGGTAAAGAGGAAAAGAGAGACAGGGGAGGAGGTAACGAGGAAGAGAGAGACAGAGGAGGAGGTAAAGAGAGGAAGAGAGAGACAGGGGAGGAGGTAAAGAGGAAAAGAGAGACATGGGAGGAGGTAAAGAGAGGAAGAGAGAGACAGAGGAGGAGGTAAAGAGGAAAAGAGAGACAGGGGAGGAGGTAAAGAGGAAAAGAGAGACATGGGAGGAGGTAAAGAGGAAAAGAGAGACAGGGGAGGAGGTAACGAGGAAGAGAGAAACAGAGGAGGAGGTAAAGAGGAAAAGAGAGACAAGGGAGGAGGTAAAGAGGAAAAGAGAGACAGGGGAGGAGGTAACGAGGAAGAGAGAGACAGAGGAGGAGGTAAAGAGAGGAAGAGAGAGACAGGGGAGGAGTAAAGAGGAAAAGAGAGACATGGGAGGAGGTAAAGAGAGGAAGAGAGAGACAGAGGAGGAGGTAAAGAGGAAAAGAGAGACATGGGAGGAGGTAAAGAGAGGAAGAGAGAGACAGAGGAGGAGGTAAAGAGGAAAAGAGAGACAGGGGAGGCGGTAAAGAGGAAAAGAGAGACAGGGGAGGAGGTAAAGAGAGGAAGAGAGAGACAGGGGAGGAGGTAAAGAGAAGAAGAAAGAGACAGGGGAAGAGGTAAAGAGAGAAAGAGAGAGACATGGGAGGAGGTAAAGAGAGAAAGAGAGAGACAGAGGATGAGGTAACGAGGAAGAGAGGGACAGAGGAGGAGGTAAAGAGAGAAAGAGAGAGACAGAGGAGGAGGTAAAGAGGAAAAGAGAGACATGGGAGGAGGTAAAGAGGAAAAGAGAGACAGGGGAGGAGGTAACGAGGAAGAGAGAGACAGAGGAGGAGGTAAAGAGAGGAAGAGAGAGACAGGGGAGGAGGTAAAGAGGAAAAGAGAGACATGGGAGGAGGTAAAGAGAGGAAGAGAGAGACAGAGGAGGAGGTAAAGAGGAAAAGAGAGACAGGGGAGGAGGTAAAGAGGAAAAGAGAGACATGGGAGGAGGTAAAGAGGAAAAGAGAGACAGGGGAGGAGGTAACGAGGAAGAGAGAGACAGAGGAGGAAGTAAAGAGGAAAAGAGAGAAAACGGAGGAGGTAACGAGGAAGAGAGAGACAGAGGAGGAGGTAAAGAGAGGAAGAGAGAGACAGGGGAGGAGGTAAAGAGAGGAAGAGAGAGACAGGGGAGGAGGTAAAGAGGAAAAGAGAGACATGGGAGGAAGGAAAGAGATGAAGAGACAGACCGGAGAGGAAGGAAAGAGAGGAAGATTGGAAGGTAGAGGGAAGAAGAGAATATTTCACACATGGGGAGAGAGAGAAACAGAGAGAGCAAAATAAAATGGAGGATACAGTGTGCTGGACAGGGAGGAACAGAGAATTAAAGGGGAATTTCACCCTGGCTCTGCCACATCATATAGTCATTACTATATTAACAACATTACGTATTTTTTTATCATAAACATCACAATTATGCAAACCACAAAGTAGAACTAGCACATTTTAATTTCACTGGTAGAATCAGGAAGTTTCGACTTCCTGTGTATTTGCCTGATCATAGTGAACCACAAACTAATACAGATTCCGCCCGCCAATGTTTTTATTTTTTCGTCACTGAGCAAATTTCAGATATTCTGAGCGCAAACTTGAATGTAGTGAAAATTCGGTGAAACTTACAACCAGAGTGGCCTACCATCAAAAACAATGGAGAAAATGCATCCCATATCATTTTAACATGGAAATAGCTGTTCTATCATTCAGCCTACCATAGCAGCCAATGTGTGCTGTTCAATGTAGGCCTAGATTTTTTTTTTTTTTTTTACCTTTTATTTAACTAGGAAAGTGAATTAAGAACAAATTCTTATTTACAATGACGGCCTACACCGGCCAATTGTGCACCGCCCTATGGGACTCCTAATCACGGCCGGTTGTGGTACAGCCTGGAATCGAACCAGGGTGTCTAGTGACACCTCAAGCACTAAGATGCGCCACTCAGGAGCCCACATCCCATGAGACTTCTGGAAAAAAACATGCAGGGCATGAAATTAACATGTTTATTCACTTGTCCTTCAGACAAGGAGGTGACTGAAAATGTTGTTGTGTTGTTTGATGCAAGAAACCCCTTTACAAAATAAAATGCATTATTATTCCCATACCATTTGTTGTGTGTTTGCTATGCCGGATTAAGTGATATGACATGCTATTTTATAAAATAATTTCTCTGTAATTAATATTACCTGATTAAACTAATCATGTAAATGTAATTAACTAGAAAGTTGGGGCACCACGGAAGAATGTTTATCGAGCTGTTATCTTCTGAATAAACTCTTAAAGACCTGGTAATCTTTTATATCAATAACAGTCAATTATTAATCGTCACCTTATTCAGTCTCATCTGAACGTCGTAGAATTCTTGATTGTCTTCACGAACCCTGGCTAACAAGTTGAATCAGCAATACAACATTTGGTTTTATTATTTATTTACTAAATACCAAAATAATCACACAGAATTACATATACACAGGATGGATCATACATTGATTACTAATTATGTAATACAAGAAAACGTCCCTAGCGGACGGAACCGATATGACGGCTGGTTACACAGAGAAAGGGGGTTGGGTTTGAATGAAAGCACGGGAAGACTAAGGAACAAAAGGATTGGGTCTCTATCGGACCTCATGAAGCTATGCTATCGTAAATACAGAATCTTATGCATTCTAAATAACCGCCCATTTGGAAAAGGAAAATGCACAAAAGATTTACTCTGAGCTGCACTTCGATAGATTGGTCGTAGATAGAAGGCTGGGTTACCAGCAGAGATCTCTTGTCCTTTGAAGAATATGTCGGGTGGTAGAAC
This sequence comes from Salvelinus namaycush, assembly GCF_016432855.1. Lineage (NCBI taxonomy): Eukaryota > Metazoa > Chordata > Actinopteri > Salmoniformes > Salmonidae > Salvelinus > Salvelinus namaycush. The sequence goes on along the minus strand of NW_024061315.1, from coordinate 74,247 downwards.
GGATATGTTGTAGTACCATTGTCGTGTGGTAGAACGGATACGTTGTAGTACCCTGTCTTTCTGAAGAGATTGTCCGTCATTTCCTAGCCCACTTTTACAACTGCTGCTGCTAATTCAACGGCTAAGATGTATCACTTCTTTAGTGAATAAGAGTTCAAAGTTCACACCAAGTTGCCATACTATAAGCTCATGCTATATTCTGGCTGGTATAGTCGAAATTCATCCTTCCAGTGTGTCGATCGTCACCTCCACGTTGAAATGATCCATTTTAAACATATGGACAGCAATCCTCACGTCATCGGGAACAAGTTAATTTTGTTAGGTTGTAGTCGTTCAACCATTCGCAACCAGAGCTCTCGCTGAGGTTGGCTTAGTTCTGTAGTTGATATTAGCCCTTTTAAACCTATGGACAGCAGTCCTCACGTCATCGGGAACATAAGTTGACTTTCGTCAAGGGGCTTTTGTAGTGGTGGAGAGAATTTCATCTTTTCACAAATAGTTTCATATTTAAACATTTAAATTGCACAACAGTTCCATGTGAATCTGATAACTAGAATGTGTAGACTTTCCAAGATACAGTTTATGTCATCCTATCATAAGTAATAATGTCTCAGACGACAACTGATCTGACATCATACTCTTTAACTTCTTATGGCTGCAGCCCGACGTCGGTACACTTATGACAACAGCCAGCTCAAAGTGTAGGGCGCGAAATTCAAAAGATATTTTTTTTAAATATTTAACTTTCACACATTAACAAGTCCAAGACACCAGATGAAAGGTACACATCTTGTGAATCAAGCCAACATGTCCAATTTTTAAAATGTTTTACAGGGAAGACACAATATGTAAATCTATTAGCTAACCACGTTAGCAAAAGACACAATTTTTCATTACTCCACCAGTTATTTACTCCATCAGTAGCTATCACAAATTCGACCAAATAAAGATATAAATAGCCACTAACCAAGAAACAAATTCATCAGATGACAGTCTGATAACATATTTATTGTATAGCATATGTTTTGTTAGAAAAATGTGCATATTTCAGGTATAAATCATAGTTTACATTGCAGCTACAGTCAGAAATTGCACCGAAAGCAGACAGAAAAATTACAGACACCAACGCCAAATAACTAAATACTCATCATAAAACATTTCTGAAAAATACATAGTGTACAGCAATTGAAAGACAGGCATCTTGTGATTCCAGACAATATTTCCGATTTATCAAGTGTTTTACAGCGAAAACAAAATGTAGCGTTATATTAGCTTAGCACAATAGCCAGAAACACTTGGGCGCCGGCGACTACGGCAGATATATGAAATAACATCATAAAATGGGTCTTACTTTTGCTGATCTTTCATCAGAATGTTGGACAAGGTGTCCTTTGTCCAGAACAGTCGTTGTTTGGATTCAGAACGGACACTTTCCCTCTTCATTTAGCAAGCGCGCTAGCCGGGTGCCACGACACTCTCCATGTCAACAAACGGAAGAGAACGGAACACAGCAAAACTCCCGAAAAAATTTCAATAATCTGATGAAACCATATTGAAAAAACATACTTTACGATGATATGGTGACATGTATCAAATAAAATCAAAGCCGGAGATTGTAGTCACCTATAACGGAAGCTAAACAAAAGGCAATCACACTGTCCAGCTCGCGCTATTCAGAGTACCGAAAATGGTGGACACGAGATTCCAAGATGATGTGTTCCAACTCAGATCGAGATAATCACCTCATTTCTTCTCTCACAGCCTCTTGACAACCAGAGGAAGGTGTATGACGTGTATGTATACTAATAGGTCTTGTGCCCATTTATAGGCATGAAGAAGAACAGAGCATCGATTTCAGACGTTCCACTTCCTGGTCAGGAAAAGTGCTGCAGAATGAGTTCTGTTTCACTCAGAGAAATAATTCAAACGGTTTTAGAAACTAGAGAGTGTTTTCTATCCAATAGTAATAATAATATGCATATTGTACGAGCAAGAATTGAGTACGAGGCCGTTTGAAATGGGCACATTTTATCAGGCTACTCAATACTGCCCCTTGCAGCCCAAACAGGTTAAGTACCAACGGATATTTTCAACTGGTTGGATTACCGAAATATGGTTCAGTTCCCCACCCTTTTGATGTTACCAGACTCTCTCTATGTTAACAAAATGTCTTTCCAAGAGTCAAATCTGTAGAGTAGAGAGAGGAAAGGGGGAAAGGTATTTATGGGGGTCATACACCTTATCAACAGGGCAACGTCATGAGACATTATTACAGAGAATCAGACAAATTATGCTACCCTCTGCTTATTGGCTATTTAGCTTATTCAAGTCTGTCTCAAAATACAACAGTGCCCCTTCAAGAGAAAAAAAAGCTCTTTATCTGACTGGATTTTCAAAGATGTCTAGACATGTACACGTTTTATGCTCTTGTAGGAAGCAGTCACTTCACTATTGTTGACTACAAACAATATCCAACTGGGCTAATAACTCACTAACTAGCAAAGGATATAAAGAATATGTGCAAACGTGGCTATATGCAGCTCTCGCTTTGATCTCAAAACAAGTGCATCTCCTCATGACCGTTCATGCAGTAAACACAGTCCAGTTCAAAGTAAATGGCACAGATCCATATATAGCAATGGTCTATTTGTATATAGGCCTACTGCAGCTCTGATTGGTTATTCCGCACTGGTCTGTGTAGAGTACTGGCTGACTCAGTAATACAATCCTACTCCGATGCATTCTGCCTACAACATAATTTCTTGCATAGTTTGTTATGTTTCGGTATGTTGCATTGAAAGTGGCTAATATTGCATTGATTCGATCACAATTGCCACAGTAAAGGAAACGTTGATAGTGTTAACTAACAGAGAAAAATCTAGAAAGAACGTTTGTCATCATGCCTGTGTGGTGTTCTGTGCCTGGCTGTGGTAAGAACAAACAAGTGCAAAAATGAGTTATCTTTCACCGTTCTACCTAACAGAGATTTACCCCGATGTTGCTAATGTCTTGCGGATATCAAGAATGATGTGCCTTACGGTGACCAAAGATTATCAGAGGGATTTTCAGGCTGAATTGATGGGGAATCCATTTAGATGACAGTTGAGAAGTAATGCGATACCATATATTTTTTCCTTCACAACAAAACAGAAGATTCTCGATTAGAGGTAACCTAGTGTTAGCTAGCTTCCTAGCCTAGCTGGACTTTCTAAGTTAGTTAGCTAGCTAGCTAACGTTACAGTCCTGTATTGAACTCTGAAAGCTGTCAGCTAAATCATATAGCTACACTACACTACATTTTATTTTATGTTTATTTATTTAACCTTTATTTAACTAGGCAAGTCAGTTAAGAACAAATTCTTATTTACAATGACGGCCTACCAAAAGGCAAAAAACCTCCTGCGGGGACGGGGGCCTGGGATTAAAAATAAATAAATAAATACATGACCAGAACTATGTGGACACCTGCTCGACGAACATATCATTCCAAAATCATATGCATTAATATGGAGTTGGTCCCACCTTTGCTGCTATAACAGCCTCCACTCTTCTAGGAAGGCTTTCCACCTGACGTTGGAACATTGCTGTGGGGACTTGCTTCCATTTAGCCACAAGACCATTAGTGAGGTAGAAAACTGATGTTGGGCGATTAGGCCTGGCTTGCAGTCATGGTCTTCCAATTCATCCCAAAGGTGTTCAATGGGTTTGAGATCATGGCTCTGTGCAGGCCAGTCAAATTATTCTTCACCGATCTCAACAAACCATTTCTGTATGGACCTCACTTTGTGCACAGGGCATTGACACGATGAAACAGGAAAGGGCCTTTCCCAAACTGTTGCCATAAAGTTGGAAGCACAGAATTGTCTAGAATGTCAATGTATAATGTAGTGTTAGGATTTCCCTTCACTGGAACTAAGGGGCCTAGCACAAACCATGAAAAACATCCCCAGACCATAATTCCTCCTCCACCAAACTTTACAATTAGCACAATGCATTCAGGCAGATAGCGTTCTCCTGGCAACCGCCAAACCCAGATTTGTCTGCCGGATTGCCACAGGGTGAAGCGTGATTCATCACTCCATAGAACGCTTTTCCACTGCTCTAGAGCATTCTACAGTCAATGTTTGTCTATGGAGATTGCAACGGGTGTGGCTGAAATAGCCGAATCCACTAATTTGCAGTGGTGTAAAGTAAGTAAAAGTAAGTAAAAATACTTTAAAGTACTACTGAAGTAGAGTTTTTCGGTATCTGTATTTTACTTTAGTATTTATATTTTTGACAACTTTTACTTTTACTCCACTACATTCTTAAAGGAAATAAGGTACTTTTTACTCCATACATTTTCCCTGACACCCAAAAAGTACATTTTGAATGCTTAGGAGGACAGGAAAATTGCGGACTCACTAAACACACATGCTTCGTTTGTAAATTATGTCTGAGTGTTGGAGTGTTTGAAATGATTTATACTTTTACTTTCGATACTTACGTATATTTTAGCAATCTGCTCCTGAGTGGCGCAGCGGTCTAAGGCATTGCATCTCAGTGCTAGAGGCGTTACTACAGACCCTGGTTCGATCCAGGTTTGGGCTGTATCAGAAATGCATCCACGGTCAAAACCAATGTCAACCCTTGTCAATTATCTTACATATCTAGCTAGTAAAATTATTTAGTTGCTGATGTCTCACATGTTTGCTAACAATTTACAAATGTGAGGTGTGGTGCATAACAAGTTAACAGACGCCAGGCTAACTAGCTAGCCAACTCCAGTCATGTGCTAACATTTGCTTTAGTTGGCTGGTTGTAATGTTGTAGCTTGCTGCTTAGTAGCCATATCTACGACTAAAAAGAGAACAGGTTTTACAATCGAGATCTCCGATTTTTTTGTCATAGATATGGCTACTGGTAGATGTTTAGCTAATTTAGCAACCTCACAAACTATCTAGCTAACTAGCTAAGTTAAGCAAACAGATTATAACATTTCTCGACACTGTAACACAGTAGTATGTTAGCCAGCAATACACAATATGGGTTTCAGTAGAAAAACGAAATTTAGCTAGCTAGCTAGGTGGCTTAATGCAAGAAAAATAACGTACTTAGCTAGGCAATGTATTTGTCATCTGCCCTCTTGGTGCTCGGCTGTAGCTGAGCTTGTAACATTAGCTAAAGCCAACACTTTGTTATATTATAGTTGAAACATTTATAGTTGGATGTCACCATGTAGCTAATAGAACATCAAAAAATGCTCCATGATGGAATTCGTGTTGATGAGAGGAATCACTTGAAGCCATTGCCTCTAGTCAGTCCTTTCAGTTTTGCCCAAAGGATTGTGTTGTTAGTGTCCGCCTCTTTTTTAAAAAAGCCTGCCTTGGGGAGGGACGGGGGCCAGAGCACGAAACACCGCCCAACACAAGTTGTAGTCTTTCAGAGACTGGAAAAAATGTGTCTGCTGGTATATTTAGCAATTAATCTTCCGATAGGAACATTCCTGAAAGACATCCAATGGCTCTATCGAACAAGAACAACCATATCTACACACAATCTACGTGTGAACAGTATAACAAAGGGCCTTTGCGAAATGCCACAAAGCAGGACTACATTTATTTTTAGATCCATCAATACACCGGAAGCAGTCATATGGTGTATCATTCAGCAACCAAAGCCCAGACCTGCCTTCCTCCTGGGCAATTATGTGTGAAACACATCTCACTGTCCTAAAAAAGCTTTGGACATTATGAAAACAAGCCCAGATTCCCCCAGAGTGAAATTTCCCTTTAAGACCACAGAACACCCAGTGCTGTGCAGAAAGAAACAAGTGACCTCAGCTCCAGCCTCCTCCACTCTCTGTTCCCCAGTATGTGTATGTGTGTGTGTGACACCGTACCACCCATACCATTTCTCTCTAATCGTATTCCAGGCTGATTTGACTGGGCTTCAAGCTGTTATAAAAGAAAAATGGCGCTGTATCGTGGGCGGTCGAGACACCGAGGAATTATGAACACCTTTTCACCGGGCGCATAATCAACCCCGGCTCCCCCCAGATTCACTCAATCTCCCACTGGCCCACTTTCACTAAAATAACACAAGTTAGAGCAGACCTAAAGCAGAGAGAACTTATAGCACACAGTAACTAAGAGCACAGTAACTTAGTTTGCTCTAACTTGAAACACACCTGCAACAGTACACCATTACATGAAGTTATATATAAGTGTTATTACACACTCTTATTGGCTGAGGAGAAGAGAGCAGATGAGAGAGGAGGAGAGGACAGGAAAGAGGAGGAGAGGAGAGAGGTGTAGAGATGTACTAGGGCAGGGTTTCCCAAAGTCGCTTATGGCCCACTCCCCCGGGTGCACGTTTTGGTTTTTGCCCTCGCACTACACAGGCGACTCAAATAAAGCTTGATGATGAGTTGATTATTGAATCAGCTGTGTAGTGCTAGGGAAAAAACGTGTACCCGGGGGGGGGGGGGGGGCATAAGCGACTTTGGGAAACCCTGCCCTAGTACACCTCTACACCTCTCTCCTCTCCTCTCCTCCTCTTTCCTGTCCTCTCCTCCTCTCTCCTCTGCTCTCTTCACCCGGAGGGGGGAACGAGTTTGGGAAACCCGGTATTAGGGGAATTATCAGAGATGTATTCTGCCTCACACACACCTTTCCAGAGCGACGGGAAATCAAGTTGCCAGGGAGTTTGAGTGGAAATCATTTGGTAGAGAGCAAGGGGAGAAAGTTGGAGAGAAAAGAGGTGACCTTTACTGTCTCCAGTCCTGTCGCTTCTGCGCCCAAATACTCTCAGGACGAGAGATACTCTCAGGACTCTTTCTCTCCTCTAGCTCTCCTCCAGACCTCCAGTCTGATTGCATGTCCCTGAGAACTTTACGGGGCTTCAACAAAGGCATACTGTGACCAGGGTTTTTATGGCAAACTCAGAGAGACATGTCCCCTTCACCTCACACTGACTGGGGTCGTCAGGTCTGTCAATCAACACCCAAACCCCTACCTATACCAACCACAACCCTCCCACACACAGAAACATACTCCAGGCTGCATAGTTTTAATTGGGAAGAGAAGGAGAAGGAGGGAGGGAGAGAAGTAGAAAAGGAGGGAAGGATGGACGTGCACTACTCTAAGCCCTGTCTGCCTTTGATGAACAGAATGTAGCATTAGAGGTGTGGAGAGACGGCCCCTCTCGTCTAAACCCCTCCGTCATTCCTCAAACACACACACACACACACACACACACACACACACACACACACACACACACACACACACACACACACACACACACACACACACACACACACACACACACACACACACTCACACACTCACATTCACACAGACTTGCAGGGAGAGACGCTTGCCTTTGAAGTTGGCACGGTAGAGCGTTCAAAGCCAGAAGGAAGGAGGAAGGCAAAACGGGAAAAAATAGGACACTTGAAGGTGACTTAGATTTCAGCATCATTTATCCCCCAACACACACCCGCGCTACTCTCGCAAGTTAGCACACACTTTTAGAACTAATCCCCGACCGACCAACGCCACACACGCACACAAACACACATGCACAAATACACACACACGCGCACACACACACACACCTGCCACAACTTTCAAAGGACTGTGCATCATTTAGAACTGTGTGTGTTCTAAACATTATTCCAGTCTTACAGTGTCATTTTAGTCTCTCTGTCTCCACACCCAGCAGCACTCTGAGTCTGTGACTTCCTCTTATAAAGCAGCTTGTAGCCAGCTCCTACACACTCGTATCTATATCTCACACGCAGAAGTATGGAGAATGTGTATTACAATAGTCCTTTATGTACAACCAGACTCCCCATCCTACCGGTTCCCCCAGCTCTTTGTCTCTGTGCCAACTTCAGTGCACGCCAAAGAGAGTTCCTGTATGGTGTCTAATGAAGTGTATATTTGGGGAATAACTGTGTCCTATACCCTGGCTTATGTATATTCATGCTTGTATATAGGTGCTGTACATAAAATACTATTGTAATACACATTCTCCATACTTCTGTGTGTGAGATATGGATACGAGTGTGTAGGAGCTGGCTATAGGCCACTACAAGCTGCTTTATAAGAGGAAGTCACAGACTCAGAGTGCTGCTAGGTGTGGAGACACAGAGACTAAAATGACACTATAACACTGGAATAAAGTTGAACTCTCTGAGGGGGAGAGGCTTGGCTAAACTCCTCTGTTTGAAAGTTATAAAGTTACAACATTGGACAGTGCATTGGAAGGGCAGACCACCCACAATGCCGAGCATCACCAGACAGGGTGAGACTAGGGACGTGCCCAGGTTGTTGTGAAAGCTTAGAGACTCCTCCGCCCACCTATCCCATAAAACTGCAATTGGAGACCTAACAAAACCGTAAACATCAATCACATCATAGAGACAGAATTATGGTATGACAGATATCCTCTCTAACCTAAAACAAATGAGATCATCAGAGAAGACAACTTCCCCCTGTCATTAAAGACGTCTTCATGACATCTAAACTAACAAGGGCCGGAGGGAGAAGAATAAAAAAATAAAAACAACTTGAGAAGAAACGAACATAACCTGTGTAACTCAATTCCAAATGATCTGAGCTCATCCAAGGCACAGCATTCTTCCACCTCCTCATCGCTCCATCTCTCTCGCTCTCTCTCTCTCTCTCCCTCTCCCCCTCTCTCTCTGTCTCTCTGTCACTCTCTCTCTCTCCTCTCACCCAGACGCCTTGGCAATTTTTCCAGCCAACAAATAAGCCATTATGTGGCAATAATGTGTGTTGTAATGGATATGCTGCCTTAGAGGAGCAGTCTGGGTGCCATTAGCCCAGCGCTGCCTCCCGCCACTCCGCTCGCTGCCTTCAGTACTTGCTCTGCTCTCTCTCTCCGCTCTCTCTCTCCACTATCACAGCCTGCTTAGAAATTACCTCTCGCTCACACTGTTTCTACTAACACCACACATTTACATATCCTAATAACACAGGAGCTTTAAAGCCATTTGTTTCTTCTGCTGCTTCTGTCAAACAGTGGGATGGGTTGAAGGGATGGGGGGGCAGAGTCTTTGAAGAAAGATGACGTTGGATAGAGACATAGACATTCGTCAGTCATCTGTAACTCTGAACAGCGTTTGGTTCCGCTCAAAGTTTCTTCCTTCCACAATAAAATCTCAAACAAAAAGGCCTATACCGGAGGCCTATGCTACTCAGGTTCAGGTCTTACTGCTGGACAAATTTACCAGCCAAACAAATAAAATAACATTTTATTTGTCACATGTGCCGAATACAACAGGTGTAGACCTTACCGTGAAATGCTTAGTTACAAGCCCTTAACCAACAACGCAGTTTAAGAATTAGAGTTAAGAAAATATTTACTAAATAAACTAAAATTTAAAAAAACAAACACAATAAAATAAAATAACAATAATGAGGCTATATACAGCGGGTACCAGTATAGAGTCAATGTGCGGGGGTATAGGTTAGTGGAGGTAATTTGTACATGTAGGTAGGGTTAAAGTGACTATGCATTGATAATAAACAGAGAGCAGCAGCAGTGTAAAAACAAAGGGGGGGTCAATGTAAATAGTTTGAGTGGCCATTTTATTAATTGTTCAGCAGTTTTATGGCTTGGGGATAGAAGCTGTTAAGGAGACTTTTGGTCCTAGACATGGCGCTCCGGGTACTGCTTGGCGTGCGGTAGCAGAGAGAACGTGACAGTCTGTAATACCTACATGTTTCAATAATCAGAGAAAGGAAAATAAAGTGGATATCAATAAGAGGTAATAGGATAGTTGTCACGCCCTGACCATAGAGAGCCATTGTTTCTCTATGGTGTAGTAGGTCAGGGCGTGACTAGGGGGGTGATCTAATATATCTATGTCTATGTTGTGTTCTATTTTCTTTTTCTATGTTGGCATTTTGTATGATTCCCAATCAGAGGCAGCTGGTATCGTTGTCTCTAATTGGGGACCATATTTAAGTAGTTATTTTTCCCACCTGTGTTTGTGGGATCTTGTTTATGTTTAGTTGCCTGTTAGCACTTCATTGACTTCACGTTTCGTTCAATCTTTATTGTTTTGTGCGTTTCAGTTAATAACCTTTTCTCAATAGGGGAGCGCCATTTCGACTTTGTAAAAAAACGTTCCCAAATTAAACTGCCTCGTACTCAATTCTTGCTCGTACAATATGCATATTATTATTACTATTGGATAGAAAACACTCTCTAGTTTCTAAAACCGTTTGAATTATATCTGTGAGTAAAACAGAACTAATTTTGCAGCAAACTTCCTGTCAGGAAGTGAGAAATCTGAATTCGGGCACTCTGTTCCAGGGTCAGTTTATTAATTTGCATGTAATCTATGGGTCGACATGCACTGCATACGCCTTCCCCTAGATGTCAGTAAGCAGTGAGAATTGGAATGGGGTGTCTAGGTAGATCTGAGGCCGTACAAAAGCTCTTGGAACCGGGTGTGCAGTCTTTTCAACGTTCGTCATGGCGCAAGACAGACCTCAGGATTGCATTCTGAAAAGCTCTCGTTATAGGCGTTAGATATATCCGGCTCTGATTTTATTCGATATAGGTGTTAAAAACATCATAATGTAGTTATTTTAAACCGAGTTATATCAGTTTATATCAGTATATTGCGATTTTCGGTATTTTATTTGTGCTGCGTTATGGTGAGTTGGACACGTCTTCGCCACATGGCTAATGTTTGCTGCTAATTCCAAAGTTGAAGACGACAATCTAAAACCGAGCAACGATTATTCTGGACAAAGGACAACTTGCACAAGATTCTGATGGAAGCTCATCAAATAGTAAGAACTATTTATGATGTTAATTCGTATTTCTGTTGACAAATGTTAAACTATTATTCCGCCATTAATTTCGGTGCGGTCTCGCTTTAACGCACGCTGTATGTTGTAGTAACGTTAATTTTAAAAATCTAACACAGCGGTTGCATTAAGAACTAATGTATCTTTCATTTGCTGTCCAACCTGTATTTTTTAGTCAAGTTTATGATTAGTTATTGATTAGATTAGGTGCCTCTCCCAAGATTTCTCCCGACATTTTGTTTGCAGTTTGGCTACTATTTTCATTGTATAACCACGATTTGTGCCGCTAAATATGCACATTTTCGAACAAACCATATATGTATTGTGTAATATGATGTTATAGGACTGTCATCTGATGAAGTTTTGAGAAGGTTAGTGAAAAATGTAATATCTTTTGCTGGTTTATTCGCTATCGCTAACGTGCATGAATCAATGCTGCTGTGTGGTTGGCTATTGTAGTAAGCTAATATAATGCTATATTGTGTTTTCGCTGTAAAACACTTAAAAAATCTGAAATATTGGCTGGATTCACAAGATGTTTGTCTTTCATTTGCTGTACGCTGTGTATTTTTCATAAATGTTTTATGATGAGTATTTAGGTAATTCACGTTGGTCTCTGTAGTTATTCTAGCTGCTTTGGTGAGATTTTGTGATGGTGGCTGCAATGTAAAACTATGATTTATACCTGAAATATGCACATTTTTCGAACAAAACATATGCTATACAATAAATATGTTATCAGACTGTCATCTGATGAAGTTGTTTCTTGGTTAGTGACTATTTATATCTTTATTTGGTCGAATTTGTGATAGCTACCTATGCAGTAAAAAAATTGTGGGAAAAAAAAGTTGAGTCTTTTGCTATCGTGGTTAGCTAATAGAAATACATATTGTGTCTTCCCTGTAAAACATTTTAAAAATCAGAAATGATGGCTGGATTCACAAGATGTGTATCTTTCATCTGGTGTCTTGGACTTGTGATTTCATGATATTTAGATGCTAGTATTTACTTGTGGCGCTATGCTAGGCTATGCTAGTCAGCTTTTTTACTGATGAGGGTGCTCCCGGATCCGGGATGAGTACCAAGTAAAAGTTAATAAACATGTGGAAACCATATCACGCTGCGTCTTGGTTCGATAATTTTTACGACGAACGTGATAATAGTGGGGAGAAATCTAAGAACAAGAGAAAGAGAGTGGTTTTAATTAAGTGAATAGCACAATAAAACGAAAATAGGGAGCAATGAATAAATACGAATATCACAGGAAAGTAGGGAGAGGTTTGGGAATAATAATGATTCATATGTCGACAAATGGCCCCGTTTCTCTCCGTACTATGAAGCTAGAGGATTTTAATAAAACCATGGAGTTGATTAAGGAAGCGCACAGAAATTCTACCAATTCGGTTCGAATATGGGAAGAATTGAGCAAACTGGATAATATTGGGCATTTCCCTGCTAACGGAGAATTCAAATCAAATAAAGAATTCAGGGAGGCAATTATGACTTGACACAATCACATAAAACCAGAATCAAAATCTCAATATACCAGCGTATGGAAGTTAGTGTTCTATCAGCGTAATCACACTAAACCGCACTATTTGAGTATGGATAGTGTAAAATGGGGTACTTGGTAAAGTTGCTCAGTCTATTTTGTTCGGATTTCAAAGCACTAGTTTGGATGTACCAGAGTGCAGAATAACTGACGAATTTACGAATGCTCAAAGCTGGGTTGAATATAGCCGATGTCAGTAAACGTCAGAGAAATAACGTAATTTGATTTATTGCAAGCAGCACAGTTAGCAGGTAGTGGGATATTTGAAGTAGAGGTATGAGAAACCTTCTTTGACTGTTTCTGATTATTGTTGCTTGGTTTTATAGTTAGGTAACACCAGTGAATTTGAGCATGAAGTTAAAAATTAAAATTATAATCTGTTTCTGTTACGTGGAACAGTGTCCATTAATAAAAATAGAATGAAATAAGTAATGACTACTAAACTGATAAGACATCTCAAACTTTTTGAAGTTTGTACATCTGTTAAACAACAGTTTTGTACTTTACTAAACTAATGCAACAGGTTAAACTGATAGGATTATCAGAAAGGGGCTCTGGGATTGTTAATTTTCGATGGGGTCGATTCCACTTAATGGAACACTGTATTATCTGATGTGTCTTGAGTAGGATTCTTGCTTCCAGGACTGATGGAAGTCCAATACAGTATGTTAATTAAGGGAGACATAGGAGACCATGTCTCAAACTACTTTTTATTAGATGCCTGGGATCAAATATCAGTGATTCATTAAGCTGAGAAATTGACTTACATTTGCGACAGGAAAAAGTATTACATTTAGAAAGATTACCAGGAACAATCTAAGGTGAAACAGCCATTACATATGTTGATTGGACATTGGTCTATTAACAATACCAGGATAATTGTACATAGTTATGGAAGAGAGAGACCAATCATATCATACCATATGGGAGTGATTTGTGTCTAAGTGTAGTACATGATAAATAAAGAATGGGGTGGATTAAAACAAACATTTAATGCTTGGAGTAAGGACAGTGGATTTACCATTATCATGTGTGGTTTATAAATAATACTTTGGGATTGCTGATTAAGATGTAGCATAGTGAATACTAACGAAATGTACACTTTCTTTTCCAGAAGGGTGGGTTTCACTATCTCTCTTTGAAATGTTTTCTGAGGCTATGGTCTTGGGAGAGCAGTTAGTGAAATTCGGCAGTTTTATGGGTATAAAGATGTCCAGATTCGGTGATAAAGAGAAGTTACCAAATTAAATAAGGCCTGGCCATTTGTGTTTGTTTTTGCCATATGGTTTACCACACACACACACACACACACACACACACACACACACACACACACACACACACACACACACACACACACACACACACACACACACACACACACACACACACACACACACACACACACACACACACACACACCAACACACACCAACACACACACACAATTTACCGGTTATGAATATGCGTTAGTGGTGTTGATAATGTGGGATTTATTTTGGATGGGGTTTTTTCAATTCAGTTTTAAATTGGGTATACAGAAGGATGGAAATGTTTTGAAAGGTATTTAAATGGTTTCGGAAGGTCAGAGAAAGAAAAGGGAGAGGAAATATTTTAATGGTGTCGAATGCCCTGTATCCTGAATTTCTGGTGAGGCCTGATCAATTTCACTAGAAATAACAGGAAGAGGTGGGATTTAATTATAAAATTAATGAGAAACACCAGTCTCTATTCAAATTGTACCATTACTGTTTTAATTCTAAATTGATTAGTTATTCGAATTGGTTTATTTTTGATTTAACATGTTGTTTTTGAATCATGTCAGTTCAAAGGGGAAAATTACCAGTTTCCTGGGGTTCTGGTCTTTGGGTAAATCTACAAATGTACTTTGTTCAGTCTGCATATAGAAGGAAATATATATGTTAAGAAGGGATGACAGTTACTCCAAATTAATTGTGATATGTAAATGTTTTTGTTTGTTTTTGTTTCTCTCGGTAACTCTTCCGAGAGAAGCATTGGGCTAGTACCGAAAGGTTGCAAGTTCGAATCCCCGAGCTGACAAGGTACAAATCTGTCGTTCTGCCCCTGAACATGGCAGTTACCCACTGTTCCTAAACCGTCATTGAAAATAAGAATTTGTTCTTAACTGACTTGCCTAGTTAAATAAAGGTAAAATAAATAAAAATATTTAAAAAAAATTGATGTATGAACTAATTCTGAAAAGGGTTTTAGTAGTAAGAGTATGTTCTTATGCTCTTTGATATTTATCATAGAGATAATGTTATTAAGAAAAGGTTAATGTAATAATTTGTCATATAGTCAATGCTTGTCTGGATTTCCTGAAACAGAAATGAATTGAACTAAACTGTTGTTCTGATCTGTGCTTTTTTGAGGTTATCATGGAAGGTGACGTCAGATCGTGTCTTAATGCATGGTAGGGATCATTTGACCACAAACAGTGTGTGTGAACCTCAAAACCCTCCCTAAATGGCTGAAGAAAGAGTGAAAAAGGCGTGCAATGCGACAGTGACTTTTAACACTTCTATCTAAGTCTGAGCCATAAATTGGGGCAGGAGTGCTGAGAGTGCGTGTGGAGTGAGCGTGAAGGGAAAGAACGGCTCAGGTGAGAGACTCGTGTACATGGGAGAAACGGATGTGTCTATTTGGAAATAAAAATGTGGACATTATAAAGGGCCATGAAATGGGACAGGCAAGAGTTACATGCGCCATTGGGAAGATGAACTGTAAACGATATCTGAAAAAGACACGCTAGAAGTGCTGGGAGAAGGGCGGGGGGGGTCTACACACTGCGAACAATTTAGACTAGGGATGCATTGTGATACTAATCTTTCATTACCAGGCCACTTGCGGCAGGAAAACAGGGACAAAGGGGGGCTGTAATGAGAAGAGTTATTAACAGCAATAAAAGGTTCTGTTTACAAATGTACATTCTTACCAGGATGATGTGTGCTAAGTTAAGAAGCCGGAATTCGAGTCATAGCCTCAAAGTAAGCACTAAGGACTGTCATTCTGAAATTGGGTTGGATAATTTATAAAATGTTGTCGTTATGATTCGGATACAGCGAGAGAGAGTTGCTTTCGAATGGTGAGGGGTGAGGGCACTGCTCAAATTTATTAGGCAGAGGGAGGCTCCAGAAACCTTATTTCTAAGTGTCCTCCGACAGGGCGGTTGTTAGAGGACTCACTGGATGATAGCTTGGGTTAACCATGAAGTTTGTGTTCTCTTTTGTTTTACCATGTAATCAGAATTATAATGTTAGTCGCATCCATGGGTGGTGTGAAGTTATTAAACATGTATTTTCAAGTCAATATGTTTTTAGGTTTTGTGGAACATAAGAATGATCATTGTTCCAGAAGAGGGACTGATGTATATTGACTAATTGATTTGAGAATGTTTTAGTATGGTTATAACTGTAGAAATGCATTAGGAGTAATTCTCATGGTAGTCGCTGTAGGGACAGTAATTGAAGGAGGCTATGGGCATGGGCCATGTTAATAGTAGCAGGGGTTATTTTAGTAGCATTGTTGGGATATCAGTTTAGGAGGACTTCTGCCACATGGCTTTGTAACTGGGAGGCCGAAGGGAGTACAGGGGGGCCTGTTATTTAAATATCACAAATTAGTGATCTTGCCATAGGAGGAGAGTCTATGTTGTCAGTGAATGACCCATGTGTATATCCTCAGGTGAAAGCATAGATATAACCAAGGGCACGGGCTGAATTCTGGAGATTGAGTGTACATCAAGATTCACCAGGCGGGGGGTGTTGGGACAGTGTTGGTCTGGTCCACACACAGTACTCCTTACAGCACCTACAGCGGTAAAGATTGTCATGTCTTTCCTCACTGGGTGCATAGTTCTCACGAGAAGTAAGGTCCAGCTGCATAATGGGTGAGCTTGAAGACACCATGACAGAGGAAGCGGAGCTAAAGAGAGAGAGAGAGACTACATTCCACTGTAGACATATATGCAGATGAGTTGGGTCTAGGAGCTACTTTAAACATCATAGTTGGGTTAGGTTAGCTGCTTTATTGGTTAATGCATCATATGAAAGAGGATAGATGTTGGGGTAATTGTACTCTAAACAACATTTTGAAGGCATCAATGTGAGAGCATATACAGTGCTGAGTTACCTCAAGAGGATGTAGCATTGATTTGCTTCACTTTCTCGTTCATACTGGGGAGGCAGGACCAAATATATCGCCTGAAGATCCAGAGAGTCCAGGGATGGGGAGGAGTGACATGCCTGTTGCTCCTGATGACATACCTACTAAGGCAGATACCCCTGACTGAGGCGCTGTCCAAGGGGACGGAGAAACAACAACAGGAGAATGGGAAGGATACTTCCCTACCATCGACTTCTCTGCCCTCACTTCTCTGCCCTTCCCTACCATCGACTTCCTAACAGACAGTGGAAACCAGGACAGATGAAGAACGGTAGAATGGCCTTGACAGCAACAGCGGCAAACCTAGAAGAAATGGTAAAATCACTGCCCACATGCACTAGTACACCAACTAAGACAATGGCAAAACCACAAAAAAGTGGGTTGCTGCAGAAAATCTGTTACCAACTGGGGTAGCCACAATGAAGAAACTACCCCAGAATCAAACATTGACCCAAAATTGAGAAAATAAACAAAAAATGGCTGGTATTAGTGGGCTCAGTGGGCCAGAAAAAAATACAATAAACATAGAATGGACAATTGTATACTGTGTAGCAAATCCCCCATGACAGGTATATTAATAGTACTTGAACCTGCGACGTTTAAGGTTTGTGCAAATGGTGCAAACTAGATGAAGTGAAACTTGGACATTTTCATCATGCTGACCCAATTTTCTGTGCCATGTGCAAAAAGGGGACTGCCCCTTGTGTTGGGATAAGGAATGTGTTTAAAGTATACACATATTATAACAGAATATAACCATGTAGTCAATGTAACAGTTGCTGAATGATAAATGATGTTAGACCTTCTGCCCTTCTAGACCTTCTGTTCGCCTAGACATGTATGTGACATAGGTTTTTCCAGTGACAAGAGTCCATGGACCTTGCCCTTAATTCTTTAACAGTTTTTTTTAAACTTGCGACTAAACAGTTGTTAGAGGTGTCTGTGAGGGAGGGGCATATGTTTAGGTGTCATATTGAGAACGACGTTATAAGGGTTTATGAAGTTTAGTTTATTATCTTTGATGTTTTTATTGTTTTTCTTAAATTTTCCATAACTGAGAACCTCGGGCAAGGTTAAGAAATGCATGCACATGCTTTTACACTGTATGTTAAAGGACAAACTGGCTTGAGGAGGGATCTTTTACTTCCCTCTAGCTATGTGAGGGGACATATTTGGTCCTGCCTCCCCAGTATGAATGAGAAAGTGAAGCAAAGCTTGATAAGGTTTAAGGGAGGCAGATTGTCTCCTTAGCAACATAGAAGGTGCTTCCCTTCTCACTTGTACTGGAACAAACTTTAAGGTTTGGGACTTATTAAGCCCCAGAGGAGGGATATATTGGAAGTGTTCCAGTACATATGTGTCCATTACAAATTTCGTAGTAGTCAGCAGGATAAGTGCACTCTATATGTGTGTCCAGGTCATTAGACACCATTAGACATGCACCTGTCTGGGGAGTGGGCATGTCTGGTTATTTTTGTTCCATTGCCATGGCCTAATATTTACTGTTGCTATGGTTACACCTATTGGGAATTTTCTAGAACATGTGTGCCCATTATACATCTTGGAGTGGTCAGCAGAATAGGTGTGCTCTATATGTGTGGCTAGGTCATTGGGCACCTGCCTGGGGAGTGGACATGTCTGTATATTTTTGTACCATTGCTAAGGCTCTAATATTTCTATGCCCTAATATGAAACCAAACTAAAATTAGTGCAAGGCAAAAAGATAATGGTGGCTAAATGCCAGAGGGGATGAATAATTAACATAAAGAGGAGTTACTATGTGTGTGACGTAAGGATGAAATCTGTATAAAAAGTTTGTGCCAAGGCTGGAAAGTGAGTTGTTTCATGAACCAGCTCGGCTTATATTACTTTGTAATAAAGTCTAATTGAACTCACAGGCTCCGGTATTTGAGAAATATTATTGACTGAATATTTCCACGACAGCGTCAGAGCCGGTGTAGTAGGATTCAATCTTAGTCCTGTATTGACGCTTTGCCTGTTTGATGGTTCGTCTGAGGGTGTAGCGGGATTTCTTCTAAGCATCCAGATTAGTGTCCCGCTCCTTGAAAGCGGCAGCTCTAGCCTTTAGCTCGGTGCGGATGTTGCCTGTAATCCATGGCTTCTGATTGGGATATGTACGTACGATCACTGTGGGGACAACGTCGTCGATGCACTTATTGATGAAGCCGTTGACTGAGGTGGTATATTCCTCAATGCCATTGGATGAATCCCGGAACATATTCCAGTCTGCTAGCAAAACAGTCCTGTAGTGTAGCATCCAGGTCAGATTTGCCAAATGGAAGGCGAGGGAGAGCTTTGTATGCGTCTCTGTGTGTGGAGTAAAGGTAGTGTAGAGTTTTTTTCCCTCTGGTTGCACATGTGACATGCAGGTAGAAATTAGGTCAAATAGATTTAAGTTTGCCTGCATTAAAGTCCCCGGCCACTAGGAGCGCCGGTTCTGGATGAGCATTTTCTTGTTCGCTATGGCCTTATACAGCTCGTTGAGTGCAGTCTTTGTGCCAGCATCAGTTTATGGTGGTAAATAGACGGCTACGAATAATATAGATGAGAACTCTCTTGGTAAATGGTGTGGTCTACAGCTTATCATGAGGTACTCTACCTCAGGCGACCAATACCTCGAGACTTCTTTAGTATTAGACATTGCGCACCAGCTGTTATTGACAAATAGCACAGGTGGTTAGGAGCCCGAAAAACGGCAGCCATCCCCTCTGGCGCTAACGATTTCATTATTTTAAGCCAGCACTTTGTGTGAATGGTCTGAGGTGCCAGAGTAATGTGTGTGTGTGTGTTAAGTTCAGAGGCAATGGTGGGGCTTCACTCTGATCCCTGTTTCCTTTCTCTGCTGTTCCTCTAATTATTTTCACCAGCCCTCCATAGAGGAGCAGAGAGGTAGAAACACACAAACACACCACTCCACATCTGACACACAAATTGGGAGAGGAGGAATCACAGTGAGAGGACAAAATACACACACAGACACGTTTAATATAACAACACACACACAAGCACAACCTTCCTGGTATTTACTGAGTTAACTAGGTTGCTGCTGGAGGTGGGTGGGAGGGCTGAGAAAGCCCTGTATCTTGCTGTCTCTATGCCTGGGCCTCCCGTCAAGCCCTGCACACCCACTGACACCGCCACACCCTCTCTCGCTCTATGCATTATTAAACAAATATAATGTTAAATAAATATGCTATGGTATAAGTTAACCAGGTCAACCCTTTGTAGTGCAGCATGGCTGGGCCTGCAGATGAAATGTGATCATGGGGTGCGCTACGTATGGTTGTCATGGAGACAGATGTGATGATGCAAGCTGAACCAGTAATACAATGCAAATGTGCTTCCTGCTCTGGATGGAATGGAGGAAGACAGAGGGGAGGTGTCAGAGGAGGAGACAAGCTTACCTTATTCTACTGGATTAAGAGCCACAGCCCCAGGGTACAGGAGACAATGAGAATGCACAGGAAATACACACACTAACACTCACACAGGGGGAGAGGAGAGGAAACAGTGCAGGGTAAAATACACCGGCATATTTAAAGCATCCTCAAATATACACCTAACCCCCCCCCCCCCCCCCCCCACACACACACACACACACCCACACACACAAGGGGGTATGAAGAGAAAGGGCCCAGCTGTTGAGAGGCTTTATCAATGGCAGATGGGCCTTCTCAGGACCCGTTGCCATTGCAAGAGGGGGCCCTATTTGTGGCCTGGACAAGGCCGGAGCTGGACACAGTGGACACTGCCAGTCTGGACACAAAAACTAATGGAATTACACTGGCATGCACTGGCATACAACACACTGGGCAGAGCAGGGCCTGCCACGCTACCAAAGCCTGACATCTAACAACTCTGGACAACTGGAGAGGAGGGAGAGGAAAAGAAAGGGAGAAAAAGAGAGAGAGAGACAGAGAGAGCGAGAACGCGAGAGAGAGACTGACATAGACAAGAGAGAGCAGAGGAAGCAAAAGGAAGGAATGTAAGGAAATAAAGAGAAATAAAAAAGAGACAGGCTGAAAAAGAACATAGGAAATGGAAGAAAGGAGACAGGATAAGGACAGAGGGGAAAGAGACAGAATAAGGACAGAGGAGAAAGAGACAGAATAAGGACAGAGGAGAAAGATACAGAATAAGGACAGAGGAGAAAGAAGACAAAATAAGGACAGAGGAGAAAGAGACAGAATAAGGACAGAGGAGAAAGAGACAGAATAAGGACAGAGGAGAAAGAGACAGAATAAGGACAGAGGAGAAAGGAGACAAAATAAGGACAGAGGAGAAAGAGACAGAATAAGGACAGAGGAGAAAGGAAGTACAGAGAAAGAAAAGAGACACTGAAAGGAAAGACTAGTGAAGAACAGTCCATCAGTCATTCTTCTCTCTCTCTCTTTCTCTCTCTCATCAGACAGAGAGGTGACTGTGATAGAAGTGGTCTGTAAAATACAGGACATGGTAGAGCAAGACAGCGTCTGTCTGGGTATAAACCTGCCAAATCAAATCAAACAAAAATCAAATAAAAATTGCATTTATCACATGCTTGGTAAACAACAGGTGTAGACTAACAGTGAAATGCTTACATACGGGTCCTTCCCAACAATGCAGAGAGAACAATAGAGAAATAATAACCATCACCTGGGAAAGTCACCTGGGAGAGGACGTCTAGCTCACTAACAACACAACACGCCATTGGTTGTTTGTCCCTTGCCTGTCCCCTGATTGAATAGATGGTCACTTTAATAAAAGACAGACAGCAAGAGCAACAGGTAATAGACCATTTAAAACTGACAGAGGAGTATAGACAATAGAATATCTTGCTGTTAAAGAAAAATATTGTCAATCATTTGAAATCTCCAAATATCAAATAAAACTAGATGAACTCTCTGCCTCTGATTGACAGGTGTCATCCATGGTTCAAAGCTAAACACACCACACACCTCTCCTTCCTTTCCCTTCCCTAGCCCCCCTCCCTCCCCTCCCTTACTCTTTTCTCTCAGAGAGGATGTGTCCATCAGTGTAACAGTGTGAGCCACGCATCTTGGTTGTTACATAATGTCCAACGTTGGATTAACACCATTCAGTCTGTCTGCCTGGAGCTGAACTGCTGCTCATAGGACCAGGCTTTGTAGTGAAATAAAAACCATATCTGAACGGCTCTTCATATAAGACTGCTGCTCACTCATACATGCTTTACGCATCCACACGCACAGGAGACATGCACACATGCATGCATTGACAAGCACACTAAAACACACAGAGACATACACACAGGCTAGTGGACTAGACTCCAGTCCAGCGTTGGGTCTTGTTGGTAATAACACTTGTGTCTATGAAGGCCAGAGCAGCAGAAGCAGCAGCACCTGAATGGATCTAATAACTGTGGCTAGCAGGAGACCAGATTACAGGGCCAATCATGGGCTTTGTACACACCGCCAGGACCTCAGACTTATTGCCTATAAAGCTGCAATATACAGCAGCCAGCAAAACAGTTGTAATCTGGCCCAAATCAAATTGTATCAGCCGGCTGGAATTACGCTGAGACAAGGAGCTCACAGGAGATTTCCATCAGGGTAGAATGGCTCAGCTCAGCAGGCACGGGAAACAATGGAGGGACGAGGTCATACCAGAATGTGTGTGTGTGTGTGTGTGTGTGTGTGTGTGTGTGTGTGTGTGTGTGTGTGTGTGTGTGTGTGTGTGTGTGTGTGTGTGTGTGTGTGTGTGTGTGTGTGTGTGTGTGTGTGTGTGTGTGTGGTGCTGTTGAGACTACACCACATCCAATCTCCACATCAATCAGCACACAGTGGCTGAGAGGGTATATAGACAGATAGACAGCAGCCATAATAACAGACTCAGACCCATTCCTCCACCCTGTCTGGAGGATATTGGGGTCAGAGGTCAAACTGAGAGGGGAGGTGTGGAGAGGAGGAGAAGAGGGACCTTATGCTTGGGTGGCTGCCCAACAAGAGCTGGTTGGATATGGTCACACTCCAAAGGTCAGGAGAGGCTGTGAAGGAAAAGCTCTGAGTCACACAGTCCATGCTGCTGGTGACAGTCACTGTTCCTGTCAGTGTCTGTCGTGGTGACAGCAGATGAGTGTGCTTTAATTGGCCCTTTACAGACATAATTTCAAACATCAAGCACATGGAAACAGAGTGAAAGGGGTCAAAAGGCTTCAGAGAAAAGCATTCATCAGTCCAATAGATACGAGTAGATGCTGGGGACACAGGAGTTGGCTAGATTAATATAAATCTACTGTTGTAAGCCTACTGTGGGTCCATACTGTGGTGGCCGTCCCAGCAGGCCGTGCGGTGCGCGTGTTCTGTGTGCATGCTGTAGAGCGGCGGAGGCTGCAGGCGTAGACAATCATGGTCGGAGGATAATTAAATGCTCCTTAAAATATTTAAACATGCTGTTTTCTAAAGCTCGATACGATATTGTTTATTGTTGCATTCTAGGAGGGAAGCAGCAGTGAGAATATGCATTAACGCTACTGGTAGTGTGTCTGTGACAGCGCGTGTGTGTGTCTGTGTGTATGTGCTGTGCGGTGGGGTAGGGGTGGGGGGGCGTCTCAGGATTGGATTACACACACACACACCTTTTCTTGGTTGACATGTTACAGTTATCAGGTGTGATACATCAATTCCTGTACAGAGAGCATTGTGGAAAACTGCTGAGAAAGTGGCACAGAGCAGTACTGTAATGTTGCTGTGAAGTAAACTATGTGAGAAACATCAAGCAGTCCATACCATCTGGGTGTTTGCAGCACACCTTCATGTTCCCCTCAACAACCCAGTATTCAGTGTGTGGTCTGAGAGATAAAATAGCTCTAATAATTGTGTTTGGTGAACTGTAGCTAAATCCCCACAATGCACTGCCTGGTGATTGACAGGGGAGCCACAGCTGCACAGCCACTGGTGGACCACTGCGGGGCAGACTCTATGTATGGGAAGGGGCTAGAGGTCAAACTCAGTGGCCTCGCCTTGGGGTACCAGAAAATACCCCCTATACCCCCGCCATAGGCCTAAAGGCTAGAAGCTCTAGTGCACTAAGAGTCATCACATTTCAATCAAAGAAAGAGAGTGAGAGAGAGAGAGAGAGAGAGAGAGAGAGAGAGAGAGAGAGAGAGAGAGAGAGAGAGAGAGAGACCTCTATGACCAGGTCCACCTCTACAAGGCAGCAGTGCCCACCTTTGCCCGGACTCTAAAGGACATCGCTCTCAAACGCAGCCCCAACACTTCACACAGGAGCAACAGATCAATAGACACCCCACCCAGACCAGCGAGACACCCTCCAAGACCTTCAGCACCCCACCCTGGACCTACACATAGAGGACCCACGCCAAGAGGACCTACATCCAGACCACAGCACCCCCAGACACACCCCCACCCCAACCAATCAACACCCCCCCACATCAACCATGCCCACACCCAATTTAGGCCCCCTCAGATCAGACCTATGCCACTCCTGCCCACCCCATGCACCCCACCCCCGCAGAGAGGGCATCAACATGGAAGTCACACATACGCCCAGGTAGTGAGCGGGCAAACAGGCCCAACCCCCACTCTTACACTCGCCCAAGCCAACGGCATGTACCAGATGCTCAGCAGGCTCTGCTCACACTTACTGGCCTGAGGCCAAACCACAACCAACAACATTGGACACTTTATGGAACAAAAAGCCTTCACTATATCATCCTGGAATATCCAAGGCCTGAGGTCATCTGCCTTTGGCCTAAAGAGCAGGAACCCGGACTTCACCAAAGAAATCGGTAATGCAGACATTGTCATCCTGCAAGAAACCTGGTACAGAGGAGACGGACCCACTGGTTGCCCTCTAGGTTACAGAGAGCTGGTAGTCCCATCCACCAAACTACCAGGTGTGAAACAGGGAAGGGACTCAGGGGGAATGCTAATTTGGTATAGAGCAGACCTAACTCACTCCATTAAATTAATCAAAACAGGAACATTTTACATTTGGCTAGAAATTCAAAAGGAAATTATCTTAACAGAGAAAAATGTCCTCCTGTGTGCTACCTATATCCCCCCACTAGAATCCCCATACTTTAATGAAGACAGCTTCTCCATCCTGAAGGAGGAAATCAATCATTTCCAGGCCCAGGGACATGTATTAGTCTGTGGCGACCTAAATGCCAGAACTGGACAAGAACCTGACACCCTCAGCACACAGGGGGACAAACACCTGCCTGCAGGTGACAGCATTCCCTCCCCCATATGCCCCCCTAGGCACAACTATGACAACATAACCAACAAAAACGGGTCACAACTCCTGCAGCTCTGTCGCACGCTGGGTATGTACATAGTCAATGGTAGGCTTCGAGGGGACTCCTATGGTAGGTTCACCTATAGCTCATCTCTTGGCAGTAGCACTGTAGACTACTTTATCACTGACCT
Source organism: Salvelinus namaycush (assembly GCF_016432855.1). Lineage (NCBI taxonomy): Eukaryota > Metazoa > Chordata > Actinopteri > Salmoniformes > Salmonidae > Salvelinus > Salvelinus namaycush. The sequence goes on along the minus strand of NW_024061315.1, from coordinate 49,243 downwards.
CAACCCAGAGTCTCTCAGAGCGTTCACAGTCAGCCCACTGACACCCCTATCAGACCACAGCAAAATCACAGTCTACTTGAACAGAGCAATACTCAATCATGAGGCATCAAAGCCAAAGGAACTGAGTAACATTAAGAAATGCTATAGATGGAAGGAATGCAGTTTGGAAACCTACCAAAACACAATTAGACAACAGCAAATTCAATCCCTTTTAGACAACTTCCTGGGTAAAACGTTCCACTGCAATAGTGAAGGTGTAAACTTGGCAGTAGAAAATCTTAACAGTATATTTGACCTCTCAGCTTCCCTGTCAAATCTAAAAATCTCAAATAGAAAACCAAAGAAAATGAACAACAATGACAAATGGTTTGATGAAGAATGCAAAAATCTAAGAAATAAATTGAGAAACCTGTCCAACCAAAAACATAGAGACCCGGAAAACCTGAGTCTACGCCTTCACTATGGTGAATCACTAAAACAATACAGAAATACACTACGGAAAAAGAAGGAACAGCACGTCAGAAATCAGCTCAATGTAATTGAAGAATCCATAGACTCTAACCACTTCTGGGAAAATTGGAAAACACTAAACAAACAACAACACGAAGAATTATCTATCCAAAATGGAGATGTATGGGTAAACCACTTCTCCAATCTTTTTGGCTCTATAACAAAGAATAAAGAGCAAAAACATATACATGATCAAATACAAATCCTAGAATCAACTATTAAAGACTACCAGAACCCACTGGATTCTCCAATTACCTTGAATGAGTTACAGGACAAAATAAAAACCCTCCAACCCAAAAAGGCCTGTGGTGTTGATGGTATCCTTAATGAAATGATCAAATATACAGACAACAAATTCCAATTGGCTATACTAAAACTCTTTAACATCGTCCTTAGCTCTGGCATCTTCCCCAATATTTGGAACCAAGGACTGATCACCCCAATCCACAAAAGTGGAGACAAATTTGACCCCAATAACTACCGTGGAATATGCGTCAACAGTAACCTTGGGAAAATACTCTGCATTATCATTAACAGCAGACTCGTACATTTCCTCAATGAAAACAATGTACTGAGCAAATGTCAAATTGGCTTTTTACCAAATTACCGTACAACAGACCATGTATTCACCCTACACACCCTAATTGACAACCAAACAAACCAAAACAAAGGCAAAGTCTTCTCATGCTTTGTTGACTTCAAAAAAGCCTTCGACTCAATTTGGCATGAGGGTCTGCTATACAAATTGATGGAAAGTGGTGTTGGGGGTAAAACATACGACATTATAAAATCCATGTACACAAACAACAAGTGTGCGGTTAAAATTGGCAAAAAACACACACATTTCTTCACACAGGGTCGTGGGGTGAGACAGGGATGCAGCTTAAGCCCCACCCTCTTCAACATATATATCAACGAATTGGCGCGGGCACTAGAACAGTCTGCAGCACCCGGCCTCACCCTACTAGACTCTGAAGTCAAATGTCTACTGTTTGCTGATGATCTGGTGCTTCTGTCACCAACCAAGGAGGGCCTACAGCAGCACCTAGATCTTCTGCACAGATTCTGTCAGACCTGGGCCCTGACAGTAAATCTCAGTAAGACCAAAATAATGGTGTTCCAAAAAAGGTCCAGTCGCCAGGACCACAAATTCCATCTAGACACTGTTGCCCTAGAGCACACAAAAAACTATACATACCTCGGCCTAAACATCAGCGCCACAGGTAACTTCCACAAAGCTGTGAACGATCTGAGAGACAAGGCAAGAAGGGCATTCTATGCCATCAAAAGGAACATAAATTTCAACATACCAATTAGGATCTGGCTAAAAATACTTGAATCAGTCATAGAGCCCATTGCCCTTTATGGTTGTGAGGTCTGGGGTCCGCTCACCAACCAAGATTTCACAAAATGGGACAAACACCAAATTGAGACTCTGCATGCAGAATTCTGCAAAAATATCCTCCGTGTACAACGTAGAACACCAAATAATGCATGCAGAGCAGAATTAGGCCGATACCCACTAATTATCAAAATCCAGAAAAGAGCCGTTAAATTCTACAACCACCTAAAAGGAAGCGATTCCCAAACCTTCCATAACAAAGCCATCACCTACAGAGAGATGAACCTGGAGAAGAGTCCCCTAAGCAAGCTGGTCCTAGGGCTCTGTTCACAAACACAAACACACCCCACAGAGCCCCAGGACAACAGCACAATTAGACCCAACCAAATCATGAGAAAACAAAAAGATAATTACTTGACACATTGGAAAGAATTAACAAAAAAACAGAGCAAACTAGAATGCTATTTGGCCCTAAACAGAGAGTACACAGTGGCAGAATACCTGACCACTGTGACTGACCCAAACTTAAGGAAAGCTTTGACTATGTACAGACTCAGTGTGCATAGCCTTGCTATTGAGAAAGGCCGCCGTAGGCAGACATGGCTCTCAAGAGAAGACAGGCTATGTGCTCACTGCCCACAAAATGAGGTGGAAACTGAGCTGCACTTCCTAACCTCCTGCCCAATGTATGACCATATTAGAGAGACATATTTCCCACAGATTACACAGATCCACAAAGAATTTGAAAACAAATCCAATTTTGATAAACTCCCATATCTACTGGGAGAAATTCCACAGTGTGCCATCACAGCAGCAAGATTTGTGACCTGTTGCCACAAGAAAAGGGCAACCAGTGAAGAACAAACACCATTGTAAATACAACCCATATTTATGGTTATTTATTTTAACTTGTGTGCTTTAACCATTTGTACATTGTTACAACACTGTATATATATAATATAACATTTGTAATGTCTTTATTGTTTTGAAACTTCTGTATGTGTAATGTTTACTGTTAATTTGTATTGTTTATTTCACTTTTGTATAATATCTACCTCACTTGCTTTGGCAATGTTAACACATGTTTCCCATGCCAATAAAGCCCCTTGAATTGAATTGAATTGAATTGAGAGAGAGAGAGAGAGAGAGAGAGAGAGAGAGAGAGAGAGAGAGAGAGAGAGAGAGAGAGAGAGAGAGAGAGAGAGAGAGAGGGTCCAACTTGTAACCCGCAGGTACACGGAAATGGAACCTCACCAGCCACCTCTAGGAGCATCTCTCCCTTCACCCCTTTCTCTCTTCTTCCTCGCTGTCCCTCTTACTCTTTCTCTATCCCTTCCTCTCGCTCTCTCTCCTCTCTCCATTGCCCCAGACCACGCGAAGTGATTTGCAGCAGCAATCCGTTGCTAATTCCCGCTCAGTGTTCATGAAAAATGTAGAATGCTGAGACTTTGGGGAAATGGAGATTGGCGCCGGGCCCTTCACAAGCTTTGCATTAATGAGACATTATTTTCACCCCCCAGACCCTCTCCTTTTTCCCTCCTCCCCCTCCATCTCTAACACATCACTCGCTTTCTTCCTCTCTCTGTCACATGCTCTTATGATTCATTACAGGCAAAAAACATAAACATTTAGCCGAAACAAATTTGGTGGAGCTTTTCCACTTTTATTTCCTTCTCTCTCTCTTTCTCTCTCAATAAGGGGCTTTCTCTCTCCATTGGGGGCCTTTAATACTAGGACTTTGCTCAACCTCCGGCCCACCACCACAGCCCTCACCCTTTCTCCAGTCACCTGCCCCTTTGCATCACCAGCCCAACAAAAGACATTAATATTCCATTAGTCAGTGGAATATTAGGAGCTCAAACAATCCACTCAGATTTTGAGATGAGGATACTGGAAACTGATTATGACTCTGTGTGTTAGTCTGAGTGTGTGTGTGTGTGTGTGTGTGTGTGTGTGTGTGTGTGTGTGTGTGTGTGTGTGTGTGTGTGTGTGTGTGTGTGTGTGTGTGTGTGTGTGTGTGTGTGTGATTACACATACCACCAGTCACACATGTTCCAAACCAATAAAACAACATAACTAAGATTTGTATCTTGAAAATGACATTCAGACGTCGGATCCAGAGCTAAATAGATGTAATGGAGAATGTCAGGCAGGAAGCGCCCGCGCGGGGGAAGACGAATGTTGTCAACCACTAATAACCCAACAAGTAACACTAGGCGCTTATGAGATGGTAATAATATCACAATAATACGATCAGGACAATTCACTGCCTGCCTCATGCATTTCCTTCCTCCCGAGGAGGCCGCTAGTCCCCAATCCACGTCCCTGTCACTATAGCAACGCTAACAGTGCGCCCAACTTCAAAGACATGTAATTTCAGACTTCCAACAGCCAGAGGGAGTGGTGAGAATATTCCGGTGCGGGCGCTAGCTGGCAGGCAGCTGATGATGAATTATAAAAATATCCAGGAAGGTTACGATGTGGATCAAACCACTCCTGGGGGGAGAATGGAGGAGAGGTGGATCGAACCACTCTGCTAGCTTTCCTGGCGGGAGGTGAACCGAACCACTCCACTCACTCTACTGGGGGACAACAGAGAAGAGGAGAGGAAGAGAGGGAGAATGGTGTGTTCTTTCCCCTCTACTCACTATCTTCCTCTCTCATCTGCCTCTCACATGTCTCTCTTCCTCTGTCTCTCCACTATCTCTCTCTTTCTTTGCCTATCTTTTCCTCTTCTCTCCATCCCTTTTTCTCTCTCTTTCCCTCTTTCTCCTGTACTGTGTTTTCAGTGACAGCTATATACACTGAGTATTGTATTTCCATGACTGACCAGGTGAATCCAGGTGAAAGCTATGATCCCTTATTGATGTCATATGTTAAATCTACTTCAACTAGTGTAGATGAAGGGGAGGAGACAGGTTAAAGAAGGATGTTTAAGCCTTGAGACATTTGAGACATGGATTGTGTATGTGTGCAATTCAGAGTTTGAATGGGCAAGAAAAAATATTTAAGTGCATTTGAACGAGATATGGTAGTAGGTGCCAGGCGCACCAGTTTGAGTGTGTCAAGAACGGCAATGCTGCTGGGTTTTTCACACTTAACAGTTTCCTGTGTGTATCAAGAATGGTCCACCACCCAAAAGAGATCCAGCCAACTTTTATTAAAAAATGTTTACTGGCGCAACGGTTTGAATGTGTCAAGAACTGCAATGCTGCTGGGTTTTTCACAATCAACATTTTCTCATGTGTATCAAGAATGGATACATTCACCACCCAAAAGACATACAGCCAACTTTTATTTTCATTTTTTTACCCCAATTTCGTGGTATCCAATTGGTAGTCACAGTCTTGTCTCATCTCTGCAACTCCCGTACGGACTCGGGGGCGGGCCGTGCGTCCTCCGAAACACAACCCAGCCAGGTCGAGAGCCGTGCGTCCTCCGAAACACAACCCAGCCAGGTCGAGAGCCGTGCGTCCTCCGAAACACAACCCAACCAGGTCGAGAGCCGTGCGTCCTCCGAAACACAACCCAGCCAGGTCGAGAGCCGTGCGTCCTCCGAAACACAACCCAGCCAGGTCGAGAGCCGTGCGTCCTCCGAAACACAACCCAGCCAGGTCGAGAGCCGTGCGTCCTCCGAAACACAACCCAGCCAGGTCGAGAGCCGTGCGTCCTCCGAAACACAACCCAGCCAGGTCGAGAGCCGTGCGTCCTCCGAAACACAACCCAGCCAGGTCGAGAGCCGTGCGTCCTCCGAAACACAACCCAGCCAGGTCGAGAGCCGTGCGTCCTCCGAAACACAACCCAGCCAGGTCGAGAGCCGTGCGTCCTCCGAAACACAACCCAGCCAGGTCGAGAGCCGTGCGTCCTCCGAAACACAACCCAGCCAGGTCGAGAGCCGTGCGTCCTCCGAAACACAACCCAGCCAGGTCGAGAGCCGTGCGTCCTCCGAAACACAACCCAACCAGGTCGAGAGCCGTGCGTCCTCCGAAACACAACCCAGCCAGGTCGAGAGCCGTGCGTCCTCCGAAACACAACCCAGCCAGGTCGAGAGCCGTGCGTCCTCCGAAACACAACCCAGCCAGGTCGAGAGCCGTGCGTCCTCTGAAACACAACCCAACCAGGTCGAGAGCCGTGCGTCCTCCGAAACACAACCCAGCCAGGTCGAGAGCCGTGCGTCCTCTGAAACACAACCCAACCAGGTCGAGAGCCATGCGTCCTCCGAAACACAACCCAAACAAGCCGCACTGCTTCTTGACAAAATCCACACTTAACCAGGAAGCCAGCCGCACCAATGTGTCAGAGGAAACACCATACAACTGGCATCCGTGCCAGTGTGCACTGTGCCCGGCCCGCCACAGGAGTCGCTAGTGCGCGATGGGACAAGGACATCCCTGCCGGCCAAACCCCTAACTCGGACGATGCTGGGCCAATTAAGTGCCACCCCATGGATCTCCAGGTCGCGTCAGAGCCTGGACTCGAACCCAGAATCTCTAGTGGCACAGCTTAGATCTGCGCCACTCGGGAGGCCAACATCCAGCCAACTTGACTGTGGGAAGCATTGGAGTCAACATGGGCCAGCATCCTTGTGGAACACTTTCAACACCTTGTAGAGTCCATGCCCCAACGAATTGAGGCTGTTCTGAGGGCAACTCAATGTTAGGAAGGTGTTCAGTGTATATAGCAGCTATATATGTGTGTGTGTATATGTGTGTGTGATACTGTATTTTCCATTTTTTAAATCCATCAGACATTGACTGAGTTATAGTACATACAACATTTTACAGGCACTTACAAATAATGAATGGAGTTCAGGGATTTTAGTGGTAATTCAGGAATTCAGCCATTATAAAATGGCCTTTACTGTATATATTTCCAAATTGCATTAGGTATTACATTTTTATTTTGTGCTCATATGAATAAAATTACATGTGCATCATTAGCATAAATACACCCAGTGTATTTACATATATGACTACATTAAGATAAATGGGTGGAACAGAGCTGCAACCACAAGACACTCTGTCTACTAGAGGTCTTCACAGATCCACCTGTACCCGAATAACCCACACCGGATCTGGGACCTGATCGGGTCTGGATCCAGAATTCTAAATAATGTCACAGGTCCAGGTCAAATCTGATATGATTGTCATAGGACTCGGGTAGAGGTTGACCGATTAATCAGAATGGTCGATTAATTAGGGTCGATTTCATGTTTTCATAACAATCGGTAATCGGCATTTTTGGACACCGATCATGGCCGATTACATTGCAATCCACGAGGAGACTGCATGGCAGGCTGACTACCTGTTATGCGAGTGCAACAAGAAGCCAAGCTAAGGTTCTAGCTAGCATTAACTTCACTAGGGTAGGGGGCAGCATTCGGAATTTTGGCCTGCTTCTCGGGCCCAGAGATATGATATGCATATAACTGGTAGATTTGGGTAGAAAACACTCTAACGTTTCCAAAACTGTTAAAATAGTGTCTGTAAGTATAACATAACTGATTTGGCAGGCGAAAACCTGAGAAAAATCCATTCATGAAGTAGTTTTTTGGGGGGTTTTGTAGTTTTCTATTCAATGCCATTACAGTATCCATTGACTTAGGACTCAAACTGCGATCGACAGAGAGAGAGCAATTCTTGTTTACCTTTTAAATTGACGACGTTATTGTCCGGTTGAAATATTATCGATTATTTAGGCTAAAAACAACCTGAGGATTGAATATAAACATCGTTTGACATGTTTCTATGAACTTTACGGATACAATTTGGATTTTTTTGTCTTCCTGTTTTGACTGCGTTTGAGCCTGTGGATTACTGAAGTAAACGCGCGAACATATATGTATATGAAGAGACTTTATCGAACAAAATAAACATTTATTGAGTAAATGAATGTCTGCTAATGTAACGGGCGTCTAAGTCGTTCTCCTCCTCGGACGAGGAGGAGCAAGGATCGGACCAAAATGCAGCGGGTGATGAATACATGATGAATTTATCAGACAAGACGAAAACACGAAGTACACTTGAATAAATTACAAAATAACAAAAACGACGTAGACCGACCTGAACATGAGAACTTACATAAAACGAAGAACGCACGAACAGGAACAGACTAGACAAACGAAACAGTCCCGTGTGGTACAAACACTGATACGGAAGACAATCACCCACACACAAACAGTGAGAACAGCCTACCTTAATATGGTTCTCAATCAGAGGAAACGTCAAACACCTGCCCCTGATTGAGAACCATATAAGGCTAATTAACCATGAACCTAAACAAGAAACAAATAACATAGACTGCCCACCCCAACTCACGCCCTGACCATACTAAACAAATACAAAAACAACGGAAAACAGGTCAGGAACGTGACAGCTAAGTGCAACCATATGAAGATCATCAAAGGTAAGGGATTCATTTTATCTCTATTTCTGACTCTGTTCTATTTGGCTGGGTACTGTTTGTAATGAATTGTCTACTGGGCTATGTTCTCAAATAATCGTAAGGTATGCTTTCGCCGTAAAGCATTTTTTAAATCTGACACCGTGGTTGGATTCACAAGACGTTCATCTTTAAACCTATGTAAAATATGTTTTGTTTTCTGAATTTTTATAATGAGTATTTCTGTATTTGAATTTGGCGCCCAGCAGTTTCACTGGCTGCTGAAGAGATACCCAAGAGAGGTTAAACGTATCTTATAAAAAACAATCAATCTAAACATAATCACTAGTTAACTACACATGGTTGATGATATTACTAGTTTATCTAGCTTGTCCTGTGTTGCATATAATCGATGCCGTTGTAATGGGTGCGTGTTGGTGGCAGAGAAGTCAGGCGCAGGAGAACGAACTTGGAAAAACCGGAATTGTTTAATAAATGCTGATAAAACTCCAAAAACCAAAATGTACAAAATAACAAAAGTGGGTACAAAACCCGTCGCACACCAACATAATACATGCACATCACATACAAACAATCTCCGACAAGGACATGAGGGGAAACAGAGGGTTAAATACACAACATGTAATTGATGGGATTGGAACCAGGTGTGAAGAAAGACAAGACAAAACCAATGGAAAATGACAAATGGATCAGTGATGGCTAGAAGGCCGGTGACGTCGACCGCCGAACACCGCCAGAACAAGGAGAGGGACCGACTTCGGCGGAAGTCGTGACAGCGGTGCCTGTTAATTTATCATTGAATTACAGCCTACTTTGCCAAACGGGTGATTTAACAAGCGCATTTGCGAAAAAAGCACTGTCGTTGCACCAATGTGTACCTAACCATAAACATCAACGCCTTTCTTAAAATCAATACACAAGTATATATTTTTAAACCTGCATATTTAGTTAATATTGCCTGCTAACAGGAATTTCTTTTAACTAAGGAAATTGTGTCACTTCTCTTGCGTTCTGTGCCGCCTGGCTCGTTGCAAAATGTGTGAAGACCATTTCTTCCTAACAAAGACTGCAATTAATTTGCCAGAATTGTACATAATTACGACATAACATTGAAGGTTGTGCAATGTAACAGCAATATTTAGACTTAGGGATGCCACCTGTTAGATAAAATACGGAACGGTTCCGTATTTCACTGAAAAAATAAACGTTTTGTTTTCGAAATGATAGTTTCCGGATTTGACCATATTAATGACCTAAGGCTCGTATTTCTGTGTGTTATTATATTATAATTAAGTCTATGATTTGATAGAGCAGTCTGACTGAGCGGTGGTAGGCAGCAGCAGGCTTGTAAGCATTCATTCAAACAGCACTTTCCTGCATTTGACAGCAGCTCTTCGCTGTGCTTCAAGCATTGCGATGTTTATGACTTCAAGCCTATCAACTCCTGATATTAGGCTGGCAATACTAAAGTACCTATTAGAACATCCAATAGTCAAAGGTATATGAAATACAAATGGGATAGAGAGAAATAGTCCTATAATAACTACAACCTAAAACTTCTTACCTGGGAATATTGAAGACTCATGTTAAAAGGAACCACCAGCTTTCATATGTTCTCATGTTCTGAGCAAGGAACTTAAACATTAGCTTTTTTACATGGCACATATTGCACTTTTACTTCTCCAACACTTTGTTTTTGCATTATTTAAACCAAATTGAACATGTTTCATTATTTATTTGAGACTTGATTTTAAATTGATTTTAAATTAATTTTATTGATGTATTATATTAAGTTAAAATAAGTGTTCATTCAGTATTGTTGTAATTGTCATTATTACAAATATATATATCAAATTGGTCCTCCAATAATCGGTATCGGTGTTGAAAAATCATAATCGGTCGAGAGAGAGAGAGAGAGCGAGAGAGAGAGAGAGAGAGAGAGAGAGAGAGAGAGAGAGAGATAATATATGCTGCTGATCTTTCTTTTCACAAGAGTGGCGCGTGTAGCTTGTTGTTGGCCAATCATAAGCCACCAAAGCGGCAGTAGGCTACAGTCATAGAGCCTTGCTTCATGTGTGGCAAATGTTAGGAGATATCTAATCAATGGAAGATGGATGTCACGACTTCCGCCGAAGTCGGTCCCTTTCCTTGTTCGGGCGGCGTTCGGCGGTCGACGTCACCGGCCTTCTAGCCATCGCCGATCCACTTTTCATTTTCCATTTGTTTTGTCTTTGTTTTACACACCTGGTTTCAATTCCCCAATTACATGTTCATTATTTAACCCTCTGTTTTCCCCATGGTTTTTGTGCGTGTTTGTTTGTTGTATTTACGGTCCGTATTGTGGGCTCGGTATTATCGACTTGTATTTGAAAGTCTTGAGTAAATTTACATGTATTACTCTTCGCTGTTGTCCTGCGCCTGACTCCTCTGCACCAGCTACACCCAGACCTATTACAATGGAATTCAATTGACGTAATTAAAAGTTAAAGGAGAAGGATAGGTTACAATGATGAAACTGCACAACCGAAAAATGTCCACACAAACTGTCAGAAACCGTCTCAGGGAAGCTCATCTGCATGCTATTTTCCTCAGCAGGGTCTTGACCTGACTGCAGTTCAACGTCGTAACAGACTTCAGTGGGCAAATGCTCACCTTCAATGTCCACTGGTATGCTGGAGAAGTGTGCTCTTCACGAATGAATGTTTCAACTGTACCGGGCAGATGGTAGACAGTGTGTATGGCGTTGTGTGGGCAAGCGGATTGCTTATGCCAATGTTATGAAGAGAGTGCCCCATGGTGGTGGTGGGGTTATGGTATGGGCAGGCATAAGCTACGGACAATGAACACAATTGCATTTTATCAATGGCAATTTGAATGAACAGTGATACCGTGACGAGATCCTGAGGCCCATTGTTGAGCCATTCATCCACCGCCATCACCTCATGTTTCAGCATGATAATGCACTGCCCCACATCGCAAGGATCTGTACACAATTCCTGGAAGCTGAAAATGTTCTTCCATGGCCTGCATACTCACCAGACGTGGTCGACGTGTATGACGGTGTGTTCCAGTTCCTGCCAATATCCAGCATCTTTGCACAGCCATTGAAGAGGAGTGGCCACAATCAACCGCCTGATCAACTCTATGCGAAGGAGATGTGTCACGCTGCATGAGGCAAATGGTGGTCACCAGATACGGACTGGCTTTCTGATCCAAGCCCCAGATGCATATCTGTATTCCCAGTCATGTTAAATCCATAGACTAAGGCCTAATGAATTTATTTAAATTGACTGAATTCGTTATATGAACTGTAACTCACTAAAATCTTTGAAATTGTTGCATGGTGCCTTTATATTTTTCTTCAGTGTAAATGGAAAGACAATGTATTCCATTGAGACCATTTCAGCCATTACCGGGGTGTGTTTAACAGGTCATTACAAACATTTCCGCGGTCATAATGTTAACGGGGAAAAATGACAGGCACAAGAAAGAGCATGAAAGAGTCCCAGGAGTAAAATGAAAGCAATCAATCCAGCGAGATTTAAGTGACAAGTGGATTTTGCACCTCAAACACAGGAAATAGATGGCTGAAAAAAAGACAGATCCTCAGGCGGGCGGGGCATGCACGTTGCCAATATGGGCCCCACTTTAACATTAAACCCCTCTTACACACATACACACATGTGCACACACACAGACACACACACACACACACACACACACACACACACACACACACACACACACACACACACACACACACACACACACACACACACACACACACACACACACACACACACACACACACACACACGTTTTCTCGCTCTTTCTTTCTCCCCTCTCTTTTTTTCTCTCTCTCTTCTTCAAGTCTATTCTCCATGATCTGAGTGGGTGTTACAGTCCACTATTCTCCTCCCTACCTCTCCCCCCTCCTCCCTTACCCCACTGCTTTCCTCTCTCACTCTCCTCTCTTCCTCTCTCCTCCTTCTTTCCCCCTCTCCTCTCTTCCCCTCTCCTTTCCACTCCTCCTCCGCTCCGCTCCTCTCCCCCTCTCCCCCCTCCTCTCCGCTCTTCTCTGCTCCTTTCCACTCCTCCTCCTCTCCACCTCTCCTCTCCCCTGGTGTGAGGGGTAGTAGAGAGGTGCCATTGGAGCTGAGCTGTGTTTATTAACCAGGTTCATCCCTCTCTGTTTCCCTTTTCCCTCACGCTGAAAATATAATGTGTGTATGCGTGTGCGTGCGCGTGAGTGGTCGTGAGTGCGCGTGCGTGTGCGTGTGTGTGTGTGTGTGTGAAAATGTAATAAGAAGAACACTAGAAGTAAGCATACTATATACAGGGTCAGTTCCAATACCATATTTACAATGTCCAGGGCTACTGGAGTGATAGAGGTAGATATGTATAGGGGTATGGTGACCAGGCATCAGGATATATGATATACAGAGTAGCAGCAGTGTACAGGATGATTTTATGTGAGCTTGTGTGGGTGTGTGTAGATTCTGTATAAATGTGTGTGCATGTTATGTGTGTGTGAGAAAATGAAGTGAGTGAATGAGTGAGTGAGTGAGTGAGTGAGTGAGTGAGTGAGTGAGTGAGTGAGTGAGTGAGTGAGTGAGTGAGTGAGTGAGTGAGTGAGTGAGTGAGTGAGTGAGTGAGTGAGTGAGTGAGTGAGTGTGTGTGTGTGTGTGTGCGTGTCAGTGTGCGTGAGTGTGTAGAGTCCTGTGAGTGTGCATAGAGACAGTGCAAAAATATTAATAAAATACAAGGGTCAACTCAGATAGTCCGTGGAGCCATTTTGTTAGCTATTTAGCAGTCTTATGTCTTGGGGATAGAATCTGTTCACGAGCCTGTTGGTGTCAGGCTTGATGCACCGGTACCGCTTGCCTTGCGGAAGCAGAGAGAACAGTCTATGGTTTGGGTGGCTGGAGTCTTTAACGATTTTTCAGGCCTTCCTTTCACACTGCCAGATATAGAGGTCCTGGATGGGAGGGAGCTCAGCCCCAGTGATGCAGCGCCATGCGATTGAGGGCGGTGCTGTTGCCATACCAAGCAGTGATGCAGCCAGTCAAGATGCTCTCAATGGTGCAGCTGTATAACTTTTTGAGGATTTGACGGCCAATGCCAAACCTTGTAGGCGTCCTGAGGGGCAAGAGGCACTGTTGCGCCTTCTTCACGACTGTGCGTGTGGGCCATTTTAAGTACTTAGTGATTTGGACACAGAGGAACTTGAAGCTCTTTACCCACTCCAGTGCAGCCCTGACGATGTAGGAAAAACAGAGGAGAGGGAGGGAAGGAGGGAGAGAGAGCGAGAGAGAGAGAGAGAGAGAGAGAGAGAGAGGGAAAGGGAGAGCGAGAGAGAGAGTGGTCTGTTTTTATTATTTTGTTTCATGAAAGTCTGAGACCAGCACAGTCGGGGTATCACACCAACATGTATGTGTGGAATGTGGAAGGAGGGAGTTTTGTGTCTGTGTGTGACTAACACTATCTAAGATTTGAACTTCACATTTGTGACTAACACTATCTAAGATTTGAACTTCACATTTGATGACACCTTGTGATTCAAAGGCATCAGAGCCCACTTCTGCCTCACCTCTCCCTGTCCCCCTTTTCTCTCTCCCACTCTTTCCACATGGTTACCCCTCCACTCCCAGTCAGAGAATAGAGAAGGCTGACTGCATCGCTGGCTGTCAGTGGAGGAGAGGAGAACAGGGCAACATGTACTGACTGAAACAGCAAGTAGGCAGAGTGTGAAATCCCAGACTAGACTAGAAGAATGGGTTTCACTGGAGCCCAGAGTCAGGTGTCAGGTCTGGAAGCTGCTGTCACAAGCTGGAGAAACCAACAACCACTGGTAGTTAATGATATCATTGAGGTAAAAGTGACTTAAGTAATTCCCATGTTTGAGTCAAACTCCAAAGGGTTCCGCAGTGTGCACGCACCAAGCACAACCAGAACAATAACATGCCAGTTCCCCGACCCTCCGTTCCTCCAGTAGGGAGATGACAGGAGCTTCAGACCCAACATCAAACAGACGAGACAAAAATGGTTCTGGCTGCCTCCTGACACACACACACACACACACACACACACACACACACACACACACACACACACACACACACACACACACACACACACACACACACACACACACACACACACACACACACACACACACACACACACTGGCAAAGAGGGAGCGCCTGGGCGTTCTAGAAACAAAATACACCAACATATATATTAGAATCCAGTCTATATTTTTGTACGGTTGGAAATGATCCAGAATAATCAAGGTCCCGGAGCAGCCCTGGCATTAAAGCATGTCAAACGATGAGATGTGATATGCCTGGTTGTTTAGTGGTGATGTGTAGTGGTGACGTGTAGTTGTGACGTGTAGTGGTGATGTGTAGTGGGGGCTGAGACTGAGCCACTCTGGAAACACAGACTGACACATCAATGCAATCTCTCATTTACAAAAAACACTTTCATGATGGAGGTTCAGAGACATGGAGATGACAGGGAAGGAGAGATGGATGGAGAGGGGGAATGCTGGAAGAGATAGAAATAGAGGGACAATGTTTAGAGAGCAAGGGAATGGCAGAGAGAACGGGAGAGAGATAGAGACAGACAGCATTCCGTTCCACATATGCTCCCCTAGGCACAACTACGGCAACATAACCAACAAAAACGGGTCCCAACTCTTGCAGCTCTGCCGCACGCTGGGTATGTACATAGTCATTGGTAGGCTTCGAGGGGACTACTATGGTAGGTACATCTATAGCACATCTATTGGCAGTAGTAGTGTAGACTACTTTATCTCAACCCAGAGTCTCTCAGAGAGTTCACAGTCAGCCCACTGACACCCTTATCAGATCACAGCAAAATCACAGTCTATTTGAACAGAGGAATACTGAATCATGAGGCATCAAATCACAAGGAAAACCTACCAAAAAACTATTAGGCAACAACAAATTCAATCCCTTTTAGACAACGTCCTGGACAAATCTTTTCACTGTAATAGTGAAAGTGTAAACTTGCCAGTAGAAAATCTAAACCTCTCAGCTTCCCTATCAAATCTAAAACTTTCAAACAGAAAACCGATGAAAATTAACCTGTTTGGGCTGCAGGGGCAGTATTGAGTAGCCGGGTAAACCACTTCGCTAATCATTTTGGCCCTATAACAAAGAAGAAACAGCAAAAACATTTACATGATCAAATATACATCTTAGAATCAACTGTTAAAGACTCAGAACCCACTGGATTCTCCAATTACGTTGAATGAACTACAGGACAAAATACAAACCATCCAACCCAAAAAGGCCTGTGGTGTTGATGGTATCCTCAATGAAAAGATGAAATATACAGACAACAAATTCCAATCTGGCTTTACTTAAACTCTTTAACATCATCCTTAGCTCTGGCATCTTCCCCAATATTTGGAAACAAGGACTGATCACCCCAATCCACAAAGTGGAGACAAATTTGACCCCAATAACTACCGTGGGATATGCGTCAACAGCAACCTTGGGAAAATCCTCTGCATTATCATTAACAGCAGACTCGTACATTTCCTCAGTGAAAACAATGTTCTGAGTAAATGTCAAATTGGCTTTTTACCAAATTACCGTACGACAGACCATGTCGTACAAAACAAAACAAAGGCAAAGTCTTCTCACGCTTTGTTGATTTCAAAAAAGCTTTTGACTCAATTTGGCATGAGGGTCTGCTATACAAATTGATGGAAGTGGTGTTGGGAGAAAAACATAAGACATTATAAAATCCATGTACACAAACAACAAGTGTGAGGTTAAAAATGGCAAAAAACAAACACAGTTCTTTCCACAGGGCTGTGGGGTGAGACAGGGATGCATCTTAAGCCCCACCCTCTTCAACATATATATCAACGAATTGGCGAGGGCACTAGAACAGTCTACAGCACCCGGCCTGACCACTGTGACTGACCCAAACTTAAGGAAAGCTTTGACTATGTACAGTGGTTGCTCCCCTAAAAGTTTTGTGATTATGCTGCAGGACTTAGAGGTAATTTGTGGTTTAGTACGGTACCCTGTGTCACTACATCATTGCTCCAGACCAGCGCAAGGGGGAGTTAGAGCACTGATTATGCTTTTGGGTACCAAGTTGCTACAGAGTCTCTGTAGTACTGTAGCCTACTCCCAACCAGCCACATTGTACAGCGCCTTAGTGGCGCAGCAGTCTAAGACAGTGCATTGCAGTGAAAGCTGTGTTGCTACAGAAGCTGGTTCAATACCAGTGCCTTCCTCGACTGAGAGATCCATGAGATGACTATAGGTTTTTGGTTTCTCTCCCTCTAAAAACAGAAATAAATCATTCTAAATAACAATCTGGCTTTTTTTACAAATTTGTAACAATGTCTCACCCCATGTTCAAGAATGGCTTTTTTCTCGCTCATTTTACGTTATTTGAAAACAAAATAATCTCTCTTTAAACAAAGCGATTATTATTATTATTCATTTAGAATTATATAAAAGCCCCTTGGATATTCTCACAGATAAATTATTAACCCTGTTATTAGCAGGACAATATATATTGGTCATATTAGTCATAGCTCCCGAGTGGCGCACAATGGGATTGCCTTCCAGTTCTCCAGCTGTATCCATTGAAATAGCGGTGGGCGCGCAAGGTTCAAGGCACGAGGGCAGGGGGCACGGGATGGGCCGCAGAGCCCTGCACAGAAGACGGATCAAGCCCATGGGGAAGGGAGGAGGAGTGCCAGTCTGCACTTCCAACTAGAACAATGTAACTAATAATGGCGTGAAAAATTCCCCTTAGATATGAATTTGGAGGGCAGATATTATTAAATATTAAAGTATTAGACCTCTCACTAAAGATGTCACTCAAAAGTTATACTTAAATCCTAAATGGATTTAACGAAAAATGACATGAAAAGCACCCATTTGTAAATTCCAAACAAGATGCTGTGTTTTTATTTACCGTAGTGATGGACAGCTAGTGGTATTTTGAAAACAGGTTTTCAAACACTTGTAGTCAGATGAGCAGGACAATAGACCCTTTATAGCCCGGCTACTGTAGGTGTGAAAGTCACACCTTTCCAGTACTCCTCACCCCGCACCAAACTCCACCCTTAACACAGTTACCATTCAAAAACAAGCTGTTTGTCTAAAAAAAATAAAAAATACTTTGGGACCAAAGACAACAGACGAAATTACATAATTTTCATGAAGTCAGCTTCTTTCTATGGTGCTACCCGTTCCAGGGTTAGGACCGTAACCACAAGAGGACTTGAAAATGAGCCGGAGCTGAGAGGATCACCAAAACTAAAGTTATTTTGGTATCAGTGCATTTTCTTTAAACAAAATGTATATTGCCTATCCATGTGTAGGCACACTGTGTAATAACATTGATCATTAAATAAAGGTTCAAAACGTGAATGTGTTTTTGCAGCGCATACAACCATGCTGACAACCATCCGTGGAGATCAGTGGACAAAGGGCTGGACAACAGGCCGCACCGAAAAAACACATGGTTGCCAAGAAAGCGGTTAGTTTTTCTAGATTCTTAAATTATGTGTACGCAGCATTTGTGTGAGGGAGACAATTTTAATTCTTAAAGAGCATATTGAAGTTAGAAGCAATAGGATTTGAAGCAATAGCCTACAACTATTTTAGCACAGTTTGGTGTTGCTCTGAGACAAAAAAGGTTTAAAGTCTCTAGTAATGCCAATATTGAAGACTATCAAACACTTCTCCAAGATGCCTGGCTCTCAAAAGACAGGCAATGTGCACACTGCCCACAAAATGAGGTGGAAACTGAGCTGCACTTCCTAACCTCCTACCAAATGTATGACCATATCAGAAACACATATGTCCCTCAGATTACACAACTCCACAAATAATCTTTATTTAAAATTTTTTTTTTTGTTGATAAACTCCCATATCTACTGGGTGAAATACTACAGTCTGCCATCACAGCAGCAAGATGTGTGACCTGTTGCCACAAGAAAAGGGAAACCAGTGAAGAACAAACACCATTGTAAATACAACCTATATTTATGTTTATTTATTTTCCCTTTTGTACTTTAACTATTTGCACATCGTTATAACACTGTATATATACATAATATGACATTTGAAATATCTTTATTCTTTTGGAACTTTTGTGAGTGTAATGTTTACTGTCAATTTTTATTGTTTATTTAACTTTTGTTTATTTTGTACTTCACTTGCTTTGGCAATGTAAACATATGTTTCCCATGCCAGTAAAGCCCTTCAATTGAATTTCATTTAATTGATATTGGTTCAGAGACAGAGAGAGGGAATGAAGGGAGGGTGGAAGAGAGAAAAGTAGAATGGGCAGCATGTGACAGAGTGAGACAGCAGAGGGTTATACCTCAGTAAAGAGGGACAGTTAAAAGAGAGAGAACGAGAGAAAGGCAGAAGATGAGAGGGAGAGAAAGAGAGAGGGAGTGATTGAAAGAGAGGAAGAGAGAGGGAGGGATGTGAGTATGATGGTCCCTGTGCTGTTCTACTTCCTCCATATTGACTACCTTAAAGACTAGCAGAGGGCACTTCCAAGCCCCATTCTAATTAAACCAAATGAGTGTATGAGGCAGAATACAGCTCTGAATATTCCCCCTGTATACCTCACCTCCTCTCTCCACCCCTCTCATCCACTCCTCTCCTCCTCTCTTCTTTAATCTCTTCTCTCCTCCTCTCTCCACTTGTCCTCTTTCCTCTCCTCTCTCCTTTCCTCTTCTCTCCTCTCCTGTCCTTTCCTCTCCTCATCTCCTCTCCTGTTTTGCCTGGTCTTACACACTCTCCACAATTACTCCTCCACTCACCCCCCTTAATCATTCCTATCTTAATGAGCAAGGGATGGAGAAATAGATGGGGGAGGGGGGGCGGTCTGCTCTAACGATACTTAGTGTAGTAGAGCCTAATCTAAGGTGCGCCTTTCTACTTGTGTAGGCAGTGCCAGTCACAACAGCTTGGCGTAGTGTTCATGTGGGCATTAGATCTGAAATGGGCACAGAAATCTAGGTCTGCCCTCAGAGACTGAGGGTGAAGAGAAGCCTACAGGGAATCAGCAGGTCTGATTAAAGCACGGAACTCTGATCCAGCCATGAGTGACAGGGCTCTCCACCAATTCAGTGTTGGCAGCTCAGGGAGCACAGAGGAAGAGGAAGGAAGAGAAAGGGGATGGGTTGCAGTGAGTGTTTATCCCTTCATCAGGCTGTGTGTGCACTGTGCTTTTCTCTTCCCCTCTTCCTTTCATTTCATCCTTTCACAGGTTGCAATTGTTTACAATATTTTACATATTTAACGCTCTCAAATTAGGGGACTTTTTTTCAAGTGACACTCCTATATGACACTTTAGTAGAAGGATAATGTGTGGAGATTGGCTGGGAGAGCTGTCACTCACCGGGAGGCTGGAGGGGCGGTCCTGCGAGATCAGACCCATGTCCTCTTGGTTGGCCTTCCCAGAATTCCCTGGGGCCTGCTGCTGACTCCTGCCTCCGTAACTCTCCTGAGGAGCCGCCTGGAGAGAGGGAGAGAGAGAGAGAGAGAGAGAGAGAGGGATAGCGATAGAGAGCGAGAGCGAGAGAAGGCAGAGAGAGATAACGAGAGAGAATGAAAGAAAGAGAGAATGAAATAAAGAAAGAGAAAGGTGGAGAATGAATGAGAGAGAGACAATGGAGAGAGAGAGAGAGAGAGAGAGAGAGAGAGATTGAGAGAGAGAGAATGAAAGAAGGAGAAAGAGGGAGAATGAATGAGACAGAGAGAGAGAGAGCAAGACAGAGAGAGAGAAAGCAAGACAGAAAGAGAGAGAAAGAGACAGAGCGAGAGACAGGGAGAGAGACAGAGAGAGAGAGAAAGAGAGAAAGGGAGAGTGTAGATGGATATATATATTTTTAAGGGTTTTACAGTAAATGACATCATGCATTACAGTGTGTCTCTTGGGGGGCAGGACAGGGGGTCTGATAAATGAAGCACAGCTCTTACAGCTTTAACAGCACATGATTAATTAAAGTGAGCTAGCCTCCCTCCCTCCATGTTTTGACTAGCTGTGAAGGAGGCATGAATGCCAGTCTCGCTCTGAAACATCAGGTACAGTGTGTGTGTGTGTGTGTGTGTGTGTGTGTGTGTGTGTGTGTGTGTGTGTGTGTGTGTGTGTGTGTGTGTGTGTGTGTGTGTGTGTGTGTGTGTGTGTGTGTGTGTGTGTGTGTGTGTGTGTGTGTGTGTGTTGGTGTGTGTGTTTGTGTGTGTGTGTGTGTGTTGGTGTGTGTGTTTGTGTATGTGTGTGCGCATGTGTGTGTGTGTGCGCGCGTGTGTGTGTGTTAGGTAAACAGGTAGAGTAGAGCTGAGTGTCCCTCAGTCAGACAGTAGTCCAGATAGATAGAAGGAGATATGGGACAGTAATACCAGATGGTAATTAGGTTCTAATTGATTGCTGCTGGATACCCTGTTTAGCATAGGAGACAAGTCTAGCAATACTACAGCAGCACATCCAAACACACACACGCTCATACACACTCACAAAGACACAAAGTAACCCAATACTTGACAATAAACCCCCTACTGGTGGACACAAGTGTAGGTGAATCTATTGTCACTGAAACACTCACCATAACAAAAGACCCCATCAACAGCAGTCTTTCCACCCAATCTGATATCTTGAAAAACACACTTTCATCCTTGCTCCTAAGTTGCTTTCTCTCTAATATAATCAAAACCAGATTTAAGTCTGTAAACCAATTTTCTTTCCAGAGATAAAAATGTATTTTTCTCATTGACTCCTTTTCATTTAGTAGTCAGCTCATCCTACACGGTGTTCAGCGATCAGACAGACACCAGGACAATGGAAGCATCCGTTTAGAGGATTATATCTCTCTACTGGCTACACGATCACTGATACCACAAACACAGAACAACCTCCGTTCTAAACATCTCAGAGAGAGAACTAACACAGAACAACCTCCGTTCTAAACACCTCAGAGAGAGAACTAACACAGAACAACCTCCGTTCTAAACATCCTAGAGAGAGAACTAACACAGAACAACCTCCGTTCTAAACATCTCAGAGAGAGAACTAACACAGAACAACCTCCATTCTAAACATCTCAGAGAGAGAACTAACACAGAACAACCTCCGTTCTAAACATCTCAGAGAGAGAACTAACACAGAACAACCTCCATTCTAAGCATCTCAGAGAGAGAACTAACACAGAACAACCTCCGTTCTAAACATCTCAGAGAGAGAACTAACACAGAACAACCTCCGTTCTAAACATCTCAGAGAGAGAACTAACACAGAACAACCTCCATTCTAAACATCTCAGAGAGAGAACTAACACAGAACAACCTCCGTTCTAAACATCTCAGAGAGAGAACTAACACAGAACAACCTCCGTTCTAAGCATCTCAGAGAGAGAACTAACACAGAACAACCTCCGTTCTAAACATCTCAGAGAGAGAACTAACACAGAACAACCTCCGTTCTAAACATCTCAGAGAGAGAACTAACACAGAACAACCTCCGTTCTAAACATCTCAGAGAGAGAACTAACACAGAACAACCTCCGTTCTAAACATCTCAGAGAGAGAACTAACACAGAACAGTCTCCGTTCTAAACACCTCAGAGAGAGAACTAACACAGAACAACCTCCATTCTAAACATCTCAGAGAGAGAACTAACACAGAACAACCTCCGTTCTAAACATCTCAGAGAGAGAACTAGCACAGAACAACCTCCGTTCTAAACATCTCAGAGAGAGAACTAACACAGAACAACCTCCGTTCTAAACATCTCAGAGAGAGAACTAACACAGAACAACCTCCGTTCTAAACACCTCAGAGAGAGAACTAACACAGAACAACCTCCGTTCTAAACATCTCAGAGAGAGAACTAACACAGAACAACCTCTGTTCTAAACATCTTAGAGAGAGAACTAACACAGAACAACCTCCGTTCTAAACATCTCAGAGAGAGAACTAACACAGAACAACCTCCGTTCTAAACATCTCAGAGAGAGACCTAACACAGAACAACCTCCGTTCTAAACATCTCAGAGAGAGAACTAACACAGAACAACCTCCGTTCTAAACATCTCAGAGAGAGAACTAACACAGAACAACCTCCGTTCTAA
The DNA here is from genome assembly GCF_016432855.1 of Salvelinus namaycush. Classification (NCBI taxonomy): domain Eukaryota; kingdom Metazoa; phylum Chordata; class Actinopteri; order Salmoniformes; family Salmonidae; genus Salvelinus; species Salvelinus namaycush. The sequence continues at coordinate 26,842 of NW_024061315.1, read as the reverse complement.
ACATCTCAGAGAGAGAACTAACACAGAACAACCTCCGTTCTAAACATCTCAGAGAGAGAACTAACACAGAACAACCTCCGTTCTAAACATCTCAGAGAGAGAAATAACACAGAACAACCTCTGTTCTAAACATCTCAGTTAGAGAACTAACACAGAACAACCTCCGTTCTAAACATCTCAGAGAGAGAACTAACACAGAACAACCTCCGTTCTAAACATCTCAGAGAGATAACTAACACAGAACAACCTCCATTCTAAACATCTCAGAGAGAGAACTAACACAGAACAACCTCCGTTCTAAACATCTCAGAGAGAGAACTAACACAGAACAACCTCCGTTCTAAACATCTCAGAGAGAGAACTAACACAGAACAACCTCCATTCTAAACATCTCAGAGCGAGAACTAACACAGAACAACCTCCGTTCTAAACATCTCAGAGAGAGAACTAACACAGGAGATCATCCATTACAACAGCAGTGTGGAGGTGATGGTGACTAGTGAGGATTTGAACGTGGACCGAGACAAACAGACATGGTTCTATATTTAGTACTATGGTGGTGAAGCCTGATGGCATGTATCCTCCCTGAGCGCTAGGCAGGCCTGTGTTGATCTACCAGGGTACAATCTACTCTACACTGGCACCATGCCAACCTGCTGCCTTTATTACATCCTACTGTAGATCAGTGAAGTCTTTCATTTAGTACAGCACCCCTTACACAAATACACACACATCGCTTCCCCTTCCACAAATACACACACATCGCTTCCCCTTCCACAAATACACACACATCGCTTCCCCTTCCACAAATACACACACATCGCTTCCCCTTCCACAAATACACACACATCGCTTCCCCTTCCACAAATACACACACATCGCTTCCCCTTCCACAAATGCAAACACATCGCTTCCCCATCCACAAATACACACACATCGCTTCCCCTTACACAAATACACACACATCGCTTCCCCTTACACAAATACACACATCGCTTCCCCTTACACAAATACACACACATCGCTTCCCCTTCCACAAATACACACACATCGCTTCCCCTTCCACAAATACACACACATCGCTTCCCCTTCCACAAATACACACACATCGCTTCCCCTTCCACAAATACACACACATCGCTTCCCCTTCCACAAATACACACACATCGCTTCCCCTTACACAAATACACACATCGCTTCCCCTTACACAAATACACACACATCGCTTCCCCTTCCACAAATACACACACATCGCTTCCCCTTCCACAAATACACACACATCGCTTCCCCTTCCACAAATACACACACATCGCTTCCCCTTCCACAAATACACACACATCGCTTCCCCTTCCACAAATACACACACATCGCTTCCCCTTACACAAATACACACACATCGCTTCCCCTTACACAAATACACACACATCGCTTCCCCTTACACAAATACACACACATCGCTTCCCCTTACGCAAATACAAACACATCGCTTCCCCTTCCACAAATACACACACATCGCTTCCCCTTCCACAAATACACACACATCGCTTCCCCTTCCACAAATACACACACATCGCTTCCCCTTCCACAAATACACACAGATCGCTTCCCCTTCCACAAATACACACACATCCCTTCCCCTTACACAAATACAAACACATCGCTTCCCCTTCCACAAATACACACACATCGCTTCCCCTTACACAAATACACACACATCGCTTCCCCTTACACAAATACACACACATCGCTTCCCCTTACACAAATACACACACATCGCTTCCCCTTCCACAAATACACACAGATCGCTTCCCCTTCCACAAATACAAACACATCGCTTCCCCTTCCACAAATACACACACATCGCTTCCCCTTCCACAAATACACACACATCGCTTCCCCTTACACAAATACACACACATCGCTTCCCCTTACACAAATACACACACATCGCTTCCCCTTCCACAAATACACACATCGCTTCCCCTTCCACAAATACACACACATCGCTTCTCCTTACACAAATACACACACATCGCTTCCCCTTCCACAAATACACACACATCGCTTCCCCTTCCACAAATACACACACATCGCTTCCCCTTCCACAAATACACACACATCGCTTCCCCTTACACAAATACACACACATCGCTTCCCCTTCCACAAATACACACATCGCTTCCCCTTCCACAAATACACACACATCGCTTCTCCTTACACAAATACACACACATCGCTTCCCCTTCCACAAATACACACACATCGCTTCCCCTTCCACAAATACACACAGATCGCTTCCCCTTCCACAAATAAACACAGATCGCTTCCCCTTCCACAAATACACACACATCCCTTCCCCTTACACAAATACAAACACATCGCTTCCCCTTACACAAATACACACACATCGCTTCCCCTTCCACAAATACACACACATCGCTTCCCCTTACACAAATACACACACATCGCTTCCCCTTACACAAATACACACACATCGCTTCCCCTTACACAAATACACACATGTCGCTTCCCCTTACACAAATACAAACACATCGCTTCCCCTTACACAAATACAAACACATCGCTTCCCCTTACACAAATACAAACACATCGCTTCCCCTTCCACAAATACACACAGATCGCTTCCCCTTCCACAAATACACACACATTGCTTCCCCTTACACAAATACACACATGTCGCTTCCCCTTACACAAATACAAACACATCGCTTCCCCTTCCACAAATACACACAGATCGCTTCCCCTTCCACAAATACACACACATTGCTTCCCCTTACACAAATACACACACATCGCTTCCCCTTACACAAATACACACACATCGCTTCCCCTTACACAAATACACACAGATCGCTTCCCCTTCCACAAATACACACACATTGCTTCCCCTTACACAAATACACACACATCGCTTCCCCTTCCACAAATACACACAGATCGCTTCCCCTTACACAAATACACACATGTCGCTTCCCCTTACACAAATACAAACACATCGCTTCCCCTTCCACAAATACACACAGATCGCTTCCCCTTCCACAAATACACACACATTGCTTCCCCTTACACAAATACACACAGATCGCTTCCCCTTACACAAATACAAACACATCGCTTCCCCTTACACAAATACAAACACATCGCTTCCCCTTTTACACATACCCAACACATCGCTTCCCCTTACACAAATACAAACACATCGCTTCTCCTTACACAAATACACACACATCGCTTCCCCTTCCACAAATACACACACATCGCTTCCCCTTACACAAATACACACACATCGCTTCCCCTTCCACAAATACACACAGATCGCTTCCCCTTACACAAATACACACACATCGCTTCCCCTTACACAAATACACACACATCGCTTCTCCTTACACAAATACACACACATCGCTTCCCCTTACACAAATACACACAGATCGCTTCCCCCTTCCACAAATACAAACACATCGCTTCCCCTTACACAAATACACACAGATCGCTTCCCCCTTCCACAAATACAAACACATCGCTTCCCCTTACACAAATACACACACATCGCTTCCCCTTCCACAAATACACACACATCGCTTCCCCTTACACAAATACACACACATCGGTTCCCCTTACACAAATACACACACATCGGTTCCCCTTACACAAATACACATCACCTTCTCTCTGTAAAAACACACCGCAATTTTCCTTACAAAAATATATAGTTCTTCCTAAGGTAAATAAAGTAGAAAGGGGGGAGAGAGGAAGTGTCTAATGCACACATCCTGAGACTTGTCTGGCCACACACCACTCACCACTCCCTCACCACTCCACTCACCACTCCACTCACCACTCCCTCACCACTCCACTCACCACTCCACTCACCACTACACTCACCACTCCACTCACCACTCCACTCACCATTCCCTCACCACTCCACTCACCACTCACCACTCCACTCACCACTCCTCTCACCACTCCCCACTCACCACTCCACTCACCACTCCACTCACCATTCCCTCACCACTCCTTCACCACTCCACTCACCACTCACCACTCCACTCACCACTCCCCACTCACCACCCCACTCACCACTCCACTCACCACTCCCTCACCACTCCACTCACCACTCACCACCCCACTCACCACTCCACTCACCACTCCACTCACCACTCCACTCAAAACTCCACTCACCACTCCTCTCACCACTCCACTCACCACTCCACTCACCACTCCACTCACACTCACCACCCCACTCACCACTCCCCACTCCACTCACCACCCCACTCCCTAATCACCACTCACCACTCACCACCCCACTCACCACCCCACTCACCACTCACCACTCCCCTCACCACTCCCCTCACCACTCCACTCACCACTCCACTCACCACTCCACTCACCACTCCCCACTCACCACTCCCCACTCACCACCCCACTCACCACTCCACTCACCACTCCCCTCACCACTCCACTCACCACTCCACTCACCACTCCCTCACCACTCCACTCACACTCACCACTCACCACCCCACTCACCACTCCACTCACCACCCCACTCCCTAATCACCACTCACCACCCCACTCCCTAATCACCACTCACCACTCACCACCCCACTCACCACTCCCCACTCCACTCACCACCCCACTCCCTAATCACCACTCACCACCCCACTCACCACTCACCACTCCACTCACCACTGACCACCACTAGTGTACATAAACACTGACAGATACAGACACAGGCACACAAGCATTAGTACACTAACTCTATTGAAAACAGGACCAACACAGCAAAGTAAAATATTTACTCAGGCAGAAATGTGTGTGTGTGTGTGTGTGTGTGTGTGTGTGTGTGTGTGTGTGTGTGTGTGTGTGTGTGTGTGTGTGTGTGTGTGTGTGTGTGTATGTGTGTGTGTGTGTGTGTGTGTGTGTGTGTGTGTGTGTGTGTGTGTGTGTGTGTGTGTGTGTGTGTGTGTGTGTGTGTGTGTGTGTGTGTGTGTGTGTTTGCTGTGCATTTACTGGAAGGAAATGCTGAGACAACTGGGTCATAGTAATGTTAACCTCGTGCAACTGTTTACATCCTGTCATCATCACCTACTTTCACTATAGAGAGAGCGAGAGAGAGAGAGAGAGAGAGAGACAGAAAGAGACAGAGAGAGAGAGAGATGACCAACTAGGTTCACCCAGCCACATAATAATACACACAGCAGGAAAGGGTGGCCACAGCACTCAAGGGAGTGATTGAAAAAGCTTCTTCTACTATCCCCAACGTACAAGTGGTTATCTCCACCCTGCTACCACGATAATACTTTCACCCTGCTACCATACAAGTATTTCCCGTGACTGTGCCTCAAAACCGAATGTTTACCTGGCCAACCACTCCACCCTGGACTTGAACAGTCTTTACAACCAGGTCCACCTATACAAGGCAGCAGTGCCCACCTTTGCCTGGACCCTAAAGGACATCACCATCAAACACAGCCCCAACACAACACACAGGAGCTATAGATCAATAGACACCCTGCCCAGACCAGCAAGACACTCTCCCAGACCTGCAAGACCCCCACCACCCCCCCACACCACCAGCCACATCCACACCCCCACCCCAATCAATCAACACCCCCGCCAAGTCAACCATGCCCACACCACATTTAGGCCCCCTCAGATCAGACCTATGCCCCTCATGCCCACCCCCTGCCCCCCACCCCCGCAAAGAGGGCCTCAACATGAAAGTCACACATACGCCCAGGCCGTGAGCAGGAAAACAGGCCCAACCCCCACTCTTACACTAGCCCAAGCCAATGGCATGTGCCAAACCACACAACTATCAACATTGGACACTTTATGGAACACAAAGCTTTCACTATCTCATCCTGGATTATCCAAGGCCTGAGGTCATCTGCCTTTGGCCTAAAGAGCAGGAACCTGGACTTCAGAAATACAGAACTTATCATCATACAATAAAAATGGTATAGAGGAGATCAAAATCAAATCAAATCAAATTTTATTTGTCACATACACATGGTTAGCAGATGTTAATGCGAGTGTAGCGAAATGCTTGTGCTTCTAGTTCCAACAATGCAGTAATAACCAACGAGTAATCTAACCTAACAATTTCACAACAACTACCTTATACACACAAGTGTAAAGGGATGAAGAATATGTACATAAAAATAAATGAATGAGTGATGGTACAGAACGGCATAGGCAAGATGCAGTAGATGGTATCGAGTACAGTATATACATATGAGATGAGTAATGTAGGGTATATGGACCCACTGGTTGCCCTCTAGGTTACAGAGAGCAGGGAAGGGACTCGGGGGAAATGCTCATTTGGTTTAGAACAGACATAACTCACTCTATTAAACTAATCAAAACAGGAACATTTTACATTTGGCTAGAAATTCAAAAGGAAATTATCTTAACAGAGAAAAATGTCCTCCTGTGTGCTACCTATATCCCCCCACTAGAATCCCCATACTTTAATGAAGACAGCTTCTCCATCCTGGAAGGGGAAATCAATCATTTCCAGGCCCAGGAACATGTACTAATCTGTGGCGACCTAAATGCCAGAAATGGACAAAAACCTGACACCCTCAGCACACAGGGGGACAAACACCTGCCTGGGGGTGACAGCATTCCATCCCCCATTTGCCCCCCTACGCACAACTACAACAACATAACCAACAAAAACGGGTCACAACTCCTGCCGCTCTGTCGCACGCTGGGTATGTACATAGTCAATGGTAGGCTTCGGGGGGACTCCTGTGGTCGATACACCTATAGCTAATTTCTTGGCAGTAGTACTGTAGACTACTTTATCACTGACCTCAACCCAGAGTCTCTCAGAGCGTTCACAGTCAGTCCACTGACATCCCTATCAGATCACAGAAAAATCCCAGTCTACTTGAACAGGGCAATACTCAATTATGAGGCATCAAAGCCAAAGGAACTGAATAATATTAAGATATGCTATGGATGGAAGGAAAGTAGTGTGGCAACCTACCAAAAAACAATCAGGCAACAAAAAATTCCATCCCTTTTAGACAACATCCTGGATAAAATGTTCCACTGTAATAGTGAACGTGTAAACTTGCCAGTAGAAAACCTAAACAGTATATTTGACCTCTCAGCTTCCTATCAAATCTAAAAATTTCAAACAGAAAACTGAAGAAAATGAACAACAATGACAAATGTGACCCGATTCAGGAAACTAGGCGTACGTCACAAGTCACAACTTCACAGGAGAGCCGTTTGAAAGTAAAAAATGTTTTCGATCAAAATGCGTTTTTTGGCAGAAATGCCTTTCTCGAACATGTGAACTTTCATGTGCCTTAATAACAAACTTGTATGCCATCTGTAAATATGAATACAATTGTTAAATTACGATCCTTGTTGGTTAAGCCATAGAAAAAGTCAGCAACGTTCCCACTAGCCATGATTGGCTGAGATAATGAGTGGGCTGGACATGCCGAGAGAGGAGTTCGGATTGGTCTGCCATATAGATGGCTTCTGTCTATTTGAGCTGGTAATCCTGTCGAACGCGGCTTTTTTAAAATGTATTGTGTAGTGGAGCTGCATAGGTAAGTATTGCTCTCCACTTTCTGAAGGATCACGTTTTGAAATCAGTGGAATTAGTGTATGATAGCTAAAGAGATGGAGAAAGCACCTGTCTCCAGATTACATCATCAAACTAAGGGCAACTGTGGCATGGCATCCATGACAGGAAGACGCGTCCATCATGCATGATGATGTATATAGATAAGATAGTCTAGAGTTAGCTAGCTACATTTTCAGATATTACACGTTTCTAATTTTGACAGAAAGTGGTTTCATTTCAAGCTAAAATGTACTGTTAGCTAGCTAGCTAACGTTAGCTGGCTGGCTCCCTAGCTGACGTTGTTATTCATATCCGAGAGCTGTTTGCTTTGCTAGTTGCAGCCTAATGTTAGCTAGCTAACATTGAACCTGGTTGGTTAGCTCCCAGCATATTCATGCAGTGTAGTAACAACATGATTTGGCACTATGTTCATTGTTGTTTAACTAACTAAGGTTAGCTGGCTGGCTCGTTAGCTAACGTTACGTGACGTATGATTTTACACATTGTTTACCTAGCTAAGTTCATTGTTTACCTAGCTAGCTAGCTACATGTCTTAAGCTAAAGTGTACTGTTAGCTAGCTAGCTAACATTAGCTGGCTGGCTCCCTAGCTGACGTTGTTATTCGTATCCCAGAGCTGTTTGTTTTGCTAGTTGCAGCCTAATGTTAGCTAGCTAACATTGAACCTGGATGGTTAGCTCCCAGTATATTCATGCAGTGTAGTAATGACATGATTTGGCACTATGTTCATTGTTGTTTAGCTAGATAATGTTAGCTGGCTGGCTTGTTAGATAACATTACGTGACATGTGTAATTGTACACGTTGTCTTAAGCTAAAGTGTACATCACGCGTTGAATATGGTCGGTGTCAGTAAACGTCTGCAAAGAAGCGGAATGAAATTGTTGCCATCAGAGCTGGTTAGGCTGTTTTCATGTCATCCATAGGTAAACAAATCATCGGCCAGAGCATCAAGTCTGTGCTCTAAACACTCCGAGAGTGAAACAAGATGGGTGGGGCTAAAGCTTAAGAGGGTGTGAAAGATGCTGAATGGGTGTAGACAAAGAAGATCTCTCTACTAGATACCAAAACATTCAAGGCCATTTTTTCAAAAGTGAGTTTACAAGTTTACAAGAATGACTTTCCCATTGTTCCTCAACAATGCAGTATGATATACCATTTTGTAGCTCTTCGTCTCTACCTTTATCCAATGTAAAAAACATAATTTCAAATTTTGCTACATAAGACCGAATCTAGGTGGTGAGTCACAAATGGTTTGATGAAGAATGCAAAACCTAAAAAAGAAATTGAGAAACTTATCCAACCAAAAACATAGAGACCCAGAAAACCTGAGTCTACGCCTTCACTATGGTGAATCACTAAAACAATACAGAAATACACTACGGAAAAAGAAGGAACAGCATGTCAGAAATCAGCTCAATGTAATTGAAGAATCCATAGACTAACCACTTCTGAGGAAATTGGAAAACTCTAAACAATCAACAACACAAAGAATTATCTATCCAAAACAGAGATGTATGGGTAAACCACTTCTCCAATCTTTTTGACCGTATAACAAAGAACAAACAGCAAAAACATATACAGTATATTATCAAATACAAATCTTTGAATCAACTAGTAAAGACTACCAGAACTCATTGGATTGTCCAATTACATTGAATGAACTACAGGACAAAATACAAACCATCCATCCCAAAAATGCATGTGGTGTTGATGGTATCCTCAATGAAATTCTAAAATATACAGACAACAAATTCCAATTGGCTATACTTAAACTCTTTAGCATTATCCTTAGCTCTGGCATCTTCCCCAATATTTGGAACCAAGGACTGATCACCCCAATCCACAAAAGTGGAGACAAATTAGACCCCAATAACTACCGTGGGATATGCGTCAACAGCAGCATTGGGAAAATCCTTTGCATTATCATTAACAGCAGACTCGTACATTTCCTCAGTGAAAACAATGTTCTGAGCAAATGTCAAATTCACTGTTCACCAAATTACCGTACGACAGACCATGTATTCACCCTGCACACCCTAATTGACAAACAAACAAAATAAAACAAAGGCAAAGTCTTCTCATGCTTTGTTGATTTCAAAAAAGCTTTTGACTCAATTTGGCATGAGGGTCTGCTACACAAATTGATGGAAAGTGGTGTTGGGGGACAAACATACAACATTATAAAATCTATGTACACAAACAACAAGTGTGCGGTTAAAAATGGCAGCTTATATCAACGAATTGGCGACGGCACTAGAACAGTCTGCAACACCCGGCCTCACCCTACTTGAATCTGAAGTCAAATGTTTACTGTTTGCTGATGATATGGTGCTGTCCTCAACCGAGGAGGGCCTACAGCAGCACCTAGACCTTCTGCATAGATTCAGTCAGACCTGGGCCCTGACAGTAAATCTCAGTAAGACAAAAATAATGGTGTTCCAAAAAAGGTCCAGTTGCCAGGACCACAAATACAACTTCTGCATGTAGAATTCGACAAAAATATCCTCTGTGTACAAATTAAAAGAATAATGCATGCAGAGCAGAATTACGCCGATACCCGCTAATTATCAAAATCCAGAAAAGAGCCGTTCAATTCTACAACCACCTAAAAGAAAGCGATTCCCAAACCTTCCATAACAAAGCCATCACCTACAGAGAGATGAACCTGGAGAAGAGTCTCCTAAGCAAGCTGGTCCTGGGGCTCTGTTCACGAACACAAACAGACCCCACAGAGCCCCACACAATTAGACCCAACCATATCATTAGAAAACAAAAAGATAATTACTTGACACATTGGAAAGAATGAACAAAAAACAGAGCAAACTAGAATGCTGTTTGGCCCTAAACAGAGAGTACACAGAGTACAGTATCTGACCACAGCGACTGACCCAAACTTAAGGAAAGCTTTGACTATGTACAGACTCAGTGAGCATAGCCTTGCTATTGAGAAACGCTGCAGTATGGCAGACCTGGCTCTCAAGAGAAGACGGGCTATGTGCACACTGCCCACAAAATGAGGTGGAAACTGAGCTACACTTCCTAACCTCCTGACAAACGTATGACCATATTAGACACATATTTCCCTCAGATTACACAGACTGAGAGTGAGACAGAGGGAGAGAGAGAGAGAGAGAGAGAGAGAGAGAATCAATGAGTACAGCCAAAATGAGGTTAGTCTAATTTTGCTTCATGTATTTTTTGTCATTTTCTTGAAAATAGTGATTTCTGAGCTAATTTAGAAGCTATGATGAGCAGCTAGAATATCATCCACTCCTCCACACCTTACGCCTGGAGCTACACTTATTCCTGTCTTCCTGCTACACACACACACGCACGCACGCACACACACACACACACACACACACACACACACACACACACACACACACACACACACACACACACACACACACACACACACACACACACACACACACACACACACACACACACACACACACACACACACACACACACACACACACACACACACTGTGTCTTTAACAAGGCTTCATCTTAGCGTAATAGAAAAGAGGGTATTGAAGAAAAGGATTTGAAGTACATGAGGGAATGCAGGAATATGACTGAAATTATGTTAGACAGCCATGGGGAGTTAGGAGTTAGTATTACATATATAGACTGATAACTGGTGAGTAGGCTGTTTGTCTGGGCTTGGAGACGGATAGAATGCATTCCTAAATGAAAGATATACAGTATCTGTCAGTGGCAGGGCCCTCTCCTCTTCTCTCTCTCTTTCCTTCCATCCATCCTTCCTTGCCTCCGTCTCTCCTGCCATGCCTCATGACTACCAAATTAATGTCATTCCCACACCGTCACAGATGCAGATCTCCGCCAATCTGCCACTAATTCCATTAATATTCATTAAAAATTAAGCTTAATTGCGCGTCTTTAAAAAGCCCAGTGGCCCCAGCCTATCCCTGGCCCCCTGAGGACAGCTAGTTCGGATTTCCACTGGGCAACCTCCCCATGCCTGTCAACCCTTCACACAGAGAGGACAGAAAGGAGGGAGGGAGGGAGGGAGCGGGAAATAGGGAAGGAGGGGAGGGAGACTATGTTGGAGAGGGAGAAAGCAGAAGAGAGAGAGAGGGAAAGAGAGCGAGAGGTAGAGAAAGAAAGATAGAGAGAGAGAGAGCAAAAGAGAGAGAGTGTGAGGTAGAACAATAGGGAGAAAGATATAAGAGTGGGCGATACGGAGCGTCACCAGATAGATACACACAGTACTGTCGTGTACTTCACACAGGAGATGTAGAAGAGTGATGAGAGCACCACAGAGAGACAGTGACACTTCTAACAGCCAAACTGAGTTGAATCACACTGGTCAGAGGATGGATCCTCTCATGTCTGCTTCACCTGAGCTGTGTGTGTGTGTGCGTGTGCGTGTGTGTGTGTGACCGTGTGTGTGTATGTGTGCGTGTCTGCTTCTGATTGTTCTTGAGGGGGATATTTTTAGCGTTCATATTTAAAGCAGAGGATGGGAAAATCATGGCGTTTATAAATATAAACGCACGTCTGTGTACACAAAGCACAGCACATCAGAGACATGACAGAGAACAGGGAACAGGGACAGACAAAGACAGGCAGGCAGCAGCAGAGAGGAGAGGAGAGTAGAGGGTGAGGAGTGGGAAGGGAAGATGCAGGCCATCCATATTCATGGTCTTGCACATCATTAGCACAGACAACAATGGCACCTCAGATTGGGATGCCATAATTGAAGCAATCAGCAAGTTGCACAATATTACAGTAGGGAGAGAGAGAGGGGTTGCCAGGGAGAAAATGGCAGCTCTTATAAAGGCCTGTAATGCAGAAACTAGATTCAGTATAAACTGACAGCTTGGATCAGACAGGACTGAAAGACAATGCAGCAGTCCCTCTAGAATAGAAAGGACAACGGACTAACTGACTGCCTCACAGATTTTGGTTAATGTAAAGACTGATATGTTGCGATCCCTTTTCAAAGGATATGTGTGTGTGCATACACTACCCATATCCGACTGTATTTGACTGTTTCTACCATTGTGTGTGAGTGCGTGCGTGTCTCGGTGCATACCTATACGCTGCAGTACTGATCCTCTCTCTACAACCATCACCCAGCCCAGTGACAGAGAGCCAGCCAGGGAGGGGCCTCCTCCTCTCTCTACAACCATCACCCAGCCCAGTGACAGAGAGCCAGCCAGGGAGGGGCCTCCTCCTCCCTCTACAACCATCACCCAGCCCAGTGACAGAGAGCCAGCCAGGGAGGGGCCTCCTCCTCTCTCTACAACCATCACCCAGCCCAGTGACAGAGAGCCAGCCAGGGAGGGGCCTCCTCCTCTCTCTACAACCATCACCCAGCCCAGTGACAGAGAGCCAGCCAGGGAGGGGCCTCCTCCTCTCTCTACAACCATCACCCAGCCCAGTGACAGAGAGCCAGCCAGGGAGGGGCCTCCTCCTATCTCTACAACCATCACCCAGCCCAGTGACAGAGAGCCAGCCAGGGAGGGGCCTCCTCCTCTCTCTATAACCATCACCCAGCCCAGTGACAGAGAGCCAGCCAGGGAGGGGCCTCCTCCTCTCTCTACAACCATCACCCAGCCCAGTGACAGAGAGCCAGCCAGGGAGGGGCCTCCTCCTCTCTCTACAACCATCACCCAGCCCAGTGACAGAGAGCCAGCCAGGGAGGGGCCTCCTCCTCTCTCTACAACCATCACCCAGCCCAGTGACAGAGAGCCAGCCAGGGAGGGGCCTCCTCCTATCTCTACAACCATCACCCAGCCCAGTGACAGAGAGCCAGCCAGGGAGGGGCCTCCTCCTCTCTCTACAACCATCACCCAGCCCAGTGACAGAGAGCCAGCCAGGGAGGGGCCTCCTCCTCTCTCTACAACCATCACCCAGCCCAGTGACAGAGAGCCAGCCAGGGAGGGGCCTCCTCCTCTCTCTACAACCATCACCCAGCCCAGTGACAGAGAGCCAGCCAGGGAGGGGCCTCCTCCTCTCTCTACAACCATCACCCAGCCCAGTGACAGAGAGCCAGCCAGGGAGGGGCCTCCTCCTCTCTCTACAACCATCACCCAGCCCAGTGACAGAGAGCCAGCCAGGGAGGGGCCTCCTCCTCTTTCTATAACCATCACCCAGCCCAGTGACAGAGAGCCAGTCAGGGAGGGGCCTCCTCCTCCCTCTACAACCATCACCCAGCCCAGTGACAGAGAGCCAGCCAGGGAGGGGCCTCCTCCTCTCTCTACAACCATCACCCAGCCCAGTGACAGAGAGCCAGCCAGGGAGGGGCCTCCTCCTCTCTCTACAACCATCACCCAGCCCAGTGACAGAGAGCCAGCCAGGGAGGGGCCTCCTCCTCTCTCTACAACCATCACCCAGCCCAGTGACAGAGAGCCAGCCAGGGAGGGGCCTCCTCCTCTCTCTACAACCATCACCCAGCCCAGTGACAGAGAGCCAGCCAGGGAGGGGCCTCCTCCTCTCTCTACAACCATCACCCAGCCCAGTGACAGAGAGCCAGCCAGGGAGGGGCCTCCTCCTATCTCTACAACCATCACCCAGCCCAGTGACAGAGAGCCAGCCAGGGAGGGGCCTCCTCCTCTCTCTACAACCATCACCCAGCCCAGTGACAGAGAGCCAGCCAGGGAGGGGCCTCCTCCTCTCTCTACAACCATCACCCAGCCCAGTGACAGAGAGCCAGCCAGGGAGGGGCCTCCTCCTCTCTCTACAACCATCACCCAGCCCAGTGACAGAGAGCCAGCCAGGGAGGGGCCTCCTCCTCTCTCTACAACCATCACCCAGCCCAGTGACAGAGAGCCAGCCAGGGAGGGGCCTCCTCCTCTCTCTATAACCATCACCCAGCCCAGTGACAGAGAGCCAGTCAGGGAGGGGCCTCCTCCTCCCTCTACAACCATCACCCAGCCCAGTGACAGAGAGCCAGCCAGGGAGGGGCCTCCTCCTCTCTCTACAACCATCACCCAGCCCAGTGACAGAGAGCCAGCCAGGGAGGGGCCTCCTCCTCTCTCTACAACCATCACCCAGCCCAGTGACAGACAGCCAGCCAGGGAGGGGCCTCCTCCTCTCTCTACAACCATCACCCAGCCCAGTGACAGAGAGCCAGCCAGGGAGGGGCCTCCTCCTCTCTCTATAACCATCACCCAGCCCAGTGACAGAGAGCCAGTCAGGGAGGGGCCTCCTCCTCCCTCTACAACCATCACCCAGCCCAGTGACAGAGAGCCAGCCAGGGAGGGGCCTCCTCCTCTCTCTACAACCATCACCCAGCCCAGTGACAGAGAGCCAGCCAGGGAGGGGCCTCCTCCTCTCTCTACAACCATCACCCAGCCCAGTGACAGAGAGCCAGCCAGGGAGGGGCCTCCTCCTCTCTCTACAACCATCACCCAGCCCAGTGACAGAGAGCCAGCCAGGGAGGGGCCTCCTCCTCCCTCTACAACCATCACCCAGCCCAGTGACAGAGAGCCAGCCAGGGAGGGACCCCCCCAACAAATGTTGTGCTAAATGAGGCCCCTGGTGTGCAGAGCGCTAAATACTACCCTTTCCAGTGTGATTAAGACTGTCCTAACCCTTTCAAAAAACACCTCGCAATTGCATTTGAATCACAATGGTACATACAAACATAAATCAGAAAAACACCACAACGCATTCCAGTCACGCAATTAGAAAGTGTCAGTCAGCAGAGATGTGCAAACACACAACTAAAAACCCAATCCAACCGACAGAACCCCCCCAAAAATCTAACTAACCATTTTTTCTGCCTTTCTATTTTTTTCTAAACTCATCAGGCTTAAGTGCTTGTTTCAGGCAGCCAATGGGAGCACTGTGCTGGTTACCGTGGCGATACGAAGGGACATTTAGAGGACTCTGATAAACTATGCCATTTAAAAGGTTATGACAATTAAAGCAGCTCCTGCAAATTACAGTGGCCAGACCTATACCACGGATGGGTCCCTCTTATCGCCTGGCACCCGGCTTCCTCTGCCATATGCCCTCTATTTCCACAGCCCTCCCTCCCTTCATCCCTCTCTCTCCCCTCCCAATCGAAGCAGCGCTTTTATTATCCAGTTAATTAACAGAGTTCTCAGTTAGTATTCAAATGCTGACCAATTAATGATATTGAACTTTGAATAGCCCTGCCTCTCCCGCACTCTCCCCTTCTCTCCCTCCCTCCCTCCATCCCCCCTCTCCCAGTCAGTTGTTGCCGTGGCATCCTCGGGTACACTGCGCCGTGTGGCGTGCTATCGGTGGTCGTGGGTGGCAGCGAGAGCAGGAGTAGCGATAAAGGCGGGCAGCCAGCCAATGTGACAGTGTTTTAATTAACCTTGGAGCAGAGCACAGCAGAGCAGAGCACAGCAGAGCAGAGCACAGCAGAGCAGAGCACAGCAGAGTGGGGCCAGCAGCAGCTCAGAGAGAAGACAGGAAGTAGTTGGAAGTAATACAGGAAACAGGAAACAGCCCTAGAGATAAGCAGTCTCACAGAGGAACAGACTGGACACTTTCATTGAAGAAAGGAGGAGCAATAAAGTACACTTCTTGTTTGTGAAATCTTTGTCACTCCTCAGAAACTACAACAAATTGTCATAGATGAAGGCAGAGTTTCCCAATTGGTGGTTTTATTTGGCCATCAAAGTTTTCTGAGCAAAAATATATAGATATAAAAATAAAATAAAATAATTGTTGGACATAAAAGACTGTAAAAACACTGGCCTCAAGTGATTTTTATTTGGGAAATTTGTTCCTAAGTATTCCCACGTATAATAGAGAGACACGTGATCGTCTACAAATGTTTGAAAATATAATGTTTTAGTCAAAAATATCTGTTTGGGATTCTTGCGGTAAAATTACAGTCTACAAATTATTTGTAATTTCGTTCTGGCCCCCTGACCATTCGCTCAAGAAAATTCGGCCCACGGCTGAATTTAGTTGATGATCCCTGGCTTAAGGTGTAACCAATCGATGGCTTTGCCTGGTAACAGTGTGAACAACACGACAAATCCTCACACTGGAGTAGTCCTTTCACACTGTGCAACCTTCAGTTAGATAAAGGACCTAGATACTGTATCAACTTGGGCATGGATGTTTCAGTCACTACAAAACACACTATACCAGCTAGCTACCTAGGAAGATAAGAGAATGGCAGCCGGAGAAGGAAAGGTGTCCGTCTATCTGCTGGGGAAGCAAGCACACAGTTGTACACACAAACACACAAACACACACACAAAGGCAAACACCCAAGCACACGCATAAATGGAAAAGCATTCTTAGTGAGGGAGGCAGAGAGGAACATGTCAGAGTGTTTCGTCTTATCAAAGCTGATGTAGAGAGAATAAGACCAGTTGGTGACAGGAAGGCAGGGAGCAGGTGGAAGATGACCGGGTTAGCAACCCACCAGTCAGAGGAACTCTGCTGTGTGGAGTTCTTACAGCTATTCATGAATTACTTGAGACTATAAGAAAGACCCATGGTTTTCATTCCCCCTCATCAATTAAGCTGTATTTCTGAGATGTTTTCAAGCAACAGCTGATAGGTCAGAATCAGAAAGCCAGTGAAACATAGTCCAATAAAGAGCACTTGCCCTTCAGAGGGCTATAAAATAAGGATAATAGACATATTTTTATTTCCTTTATTTAACTAGGCAAGTCAGTTAAGAACAAATTCTTATTTTTAATGACGGCCTAGGAACAGTGAGTTCACTGCCTTGTTCAGGAGAGAGATTTCTAGAGAGATTTCTAGAGATTTCTACCTTGTCAGTTCAGGGATCCGATCTTGCAACCTTCACGGTTACTAGACCAACGCTCTAACCACTAGGCTACCTGCCGTTTCTGAAGGAACCTTGGGTTTCACAGCAAATATGATGTCAAAGAAGCTGCAATCACTCAATCAAGTGAAGGATGTCCTCTCACCTGGGCTGATGGATGTGGAGAGGAACGGCTAACCACCCAAATCATACAGGGTGGAACTTCTATCCTTTGGTAAGTAGAGGTCTTGGGAGAGGGGTCACATCCACAATGACATCCTAATCTCTCTTACAGTGCTGTGTGTTTTCATTGATCGACACAGAATGCTGTAAAAGGTCGAATGGTGACCTTTCTTTATGATTGGGAGCTGAGATGAGCTCCCAATCATACAGCCACAATAACATAGGTCAGGGGGAACATAGGTAGTACTCTCTCTATTATAAAACAAACACATGCTCGCATGCATGCACACACACTCCTTTTGTATTGGAACACTGCAGAAACCATAATCCATCTTTACCTCCACCCCCCACCTTCTTAGACTACTCTACATTCTCCACTGGCCTAATAATATTTCACACCAAATCTTTAGAGCCCCAAATAGGTCTGGAGTGTAATCCTGGGGCCAAGGCATGCAGGCTGTGTGCTGTAGTGGGCTGTGTGCTGTGCACAGACGTCAATTCAACATCTATTCCACATTGGTTCAACGCAATTTAATTGAAATGACGTGGAAACAACGTTGATTTAACCAGTGTGTGCCCAGTGGGTAGTAGGCTCTGGCTGGCTCATTCAGTATTCCTCAATCCAAATAGCCCTGAGCCTGGCTGACCCACCTCACCTTGCTCCAGCCTGCAGAAGGAGAGAGAGAGAGAGAGAGAGAGAGAGAGAGAGAGAGAGAGAGAGAGAGAGAGAGAGAGAGAGAGAGAGAGAGAGAGAGAGAGAGAGAGAGAGAGAGAGAGAGAGAGAGAGAGAGAGAGAGAGAGAGAGAGAGAGAGAGAGAGAGAGAGAGAGAGAGAGAGAGAGAGAGAGAGAGAGAGAGAGAGAGAGTGGTCTGTCTGTTTGAGTGTGCTAACCTCCCAGCCCACATTGTGAAAGACTCAGCTGGACTGTGTAATCTAAAGTAGTTTAAATGCAGCCCAACTTGTAAGAGGGGCACACTCTAGTCTATTTGACTGAATGCATTCTTTCTCTGGCCATATCCTTCTGAACTCTGGTTCTAACTAAAATCCTGGAGCCCCCCCACACTGACTCAACCTAGCCTCCCCATGTCCAAGCCTGCAGGGTTAACCACCCCATTCTCCCTTCTCCCTTTTCAGAACTGTGGACTCACTCTCTTCCAGTATAAGTAGTGTACGAAGAAAAACACACACACACACACACACACACACACACACACACACACACACACACACACACACACACACACACACACACACACACACACAGATTAATGCGCGCACACACAGACATGCACACACACACACACATACACAGAGTTCTGGCTGACAGTAAACCCACCCCAGACCTCCTGGCCACACGGCTGACAGCATCAACGTGAGAGGCCTGGACCGAGATCTGTCTATGTGGTCCCACTGTGTGTGTATGTGTGTGTGTTTGCGTGTGTGTGTGCAAAAGTATGGGAAGCAGGAAACGCCAGAAATAGCCCTCATGAATAATCTGGACGACTCATCAGACCTGTGGGGACAGAGCCAGACTGTCTGCCCACACACATGCATGCACGCACGCACGCACGCACGCACGTGCGCGCACACACACACACACACACACACACACACACACACACACACACACACACACACACACACACACACACACACACACACACACACACACACACACACACACACACACACACACACACACCACAGGAGGCCTATGTGGGAGAAAAACATTCTGGGATAGCAGTACTTACAGAACAGAACAACGTGGCCCTTAGACACTGATCTACACAGTTTTACATTTACCCACTGACTATAAATGTTCATATTTGGGGAAAGTAAACTGATCCTAGATCTGTGCATAAGGTGAACTTCTATCCGAAGCGATGTCTTACCTGCTGAGGTGGGGCGTGGGGTGGCAGGTAGGGGGGCTGTGAAGGGGGGGCGGTGGGGTTCTGCTGGGGGGGGCTGAAGTAGGGTCCCGGGGTCGTTCCCTGCTGTTGCTGCTGCTGCTGGCTGTATCCTCCTATACCCTGCTGGCCATACTGGGAGGGACCCTGCTGGAATACAACCAATCATACAACAGTTAGAGTAGCTAGCACCTACCCTCTGCTGGAACCATAGAGATCCTATTAAATTACTAGAAGTTAATAGAAGTAACGCATGTGATATATTAGAAATTTGGTCATGTAATTATTGGCAACTTATAATAATGTCATACAATTATATAAAACATTTATATGGGTTTCATACCAATGTTTTGTAAAAATAGCCTCTGAAATATCTGTAAAGTGACCATAAATGTCTACATTGTTGTTTTCTTGGAAAGCTGTGAGTGCTATTATATGATACAATATCAGTAATTGTTGCATTTACAACTTTATCAAATGATGTCAGCCAGTGTCTGGCTGTGGACTGACTGCATTGTTTAAATGGAATGTTGGCATGTTGGCAGTTAACTTGAAAAATGTACGGAATCATTCCTCTAAGATTGACTGGCTAGCTAGCTAAAAGCTAACAAACATACAGTGCAGATAAATTCTTCAAATTCATTATTTTACACAATATCTTATCACAGCACTGTCAAACCTTGGTTGACCAACTCCCTGACCAAAATGGCTGGCATTCATCCCATCATAAGAAGGTTCATGACCATTCTAGTATTCTAATTCCAAATTCTATAGTCCAAGTCAGTATTAGGGTGCGTTCGTAAATCCAGAGAGCGCTCAGAGTGTGCTCTGGGCGTTCGTAAATTGTGAGCGTTGTCAGATTGTAAGTTCAGAGCGTTTCACTCTCGGAGCGTTCAGAGCGCATACTGGACGCTCTGGCTGAGGAGTAGGGTTGATCTGAGCATTCTGACCTCACAACCGCAGTCAAGCACCCAAGCTAACTGGCTAAAGTTAGCTAGCTTGCTAGCTACTTCCAGATATAAATGAGAGAACACCTCACTCTGACCATTTTACTTGCCCTAAAAGAGCTGGTTAGGCTGTTTTTATGTTATTCAGAGCGTTGGTGTCTGCAACTGTGCTGCTGGCAACAATTTAATAACGCTTTATTGCAGACATTGGCCCTATTCAACAGGTGTTGAGCGTTCGTAAATTCATCAGTTATTCTGCGCTCTGGCACACTCAGACGAGAGTGCTCTGAAATCGGAGTAGATAGCCAGAGGGAATTTACAAACGTACCCTTAGATAGAAGGTCATGGCCCCGCCCGCCTGTGGGGAAAACAACCTGTGGTTACAATTAGTGAGTGCAGTGGTGTAGTACCATTGTTTTAGGTGAGGGAGCGCAATGTCTTTTTAAATGACGTCATCATTTCCTCAATCAAACTCTGTACCGACAGATGTAGCCTATTGAATAACCTATATAGAATATGCATAAAATGCATCCTCAAATTGCAATGTCTGCCTATGATTTGAAAAGGTCAACAAAAAAAGGCATGCACTGTTTCTTGACTTACTGCACAAGCAGGACATTGTTCACAAGTGATAATACATAATAGGCTAATATTGTCACCCATCAGACTATTTTTTATTTAATGTTGTCTTTACATATACTAATTAATATATAAATGAAATTAGTTTTGATATAGAATGGACCATTATCATGCCCCTGTCGCAGAACGAAAAACATTATACATGTAATCTATTCAATTAAATAGCAAATGGAGGACGCTTTTCCCGTGGTTCATTTCAATGACAGCCAGGTAGGCTATACTCCTGTTGTAAAGCGAAGAAATGTGCTTAATATTAGGAAAGTTGAGAAATAAATATAGTAGGCCTTGCCTATAGAAAGCTGATGCGATACCCCTCTTTTTAATAGAGGCCATCAAAACTCTCATGCAATTCCATAGCCTATAGAAATGTTGCGCAACATGAGCTCATGGGCTCTCATGAAGTGTTTGACTTGATTTTCGAAAACATTTGCATTTATGTCAGAGGGACTGTACTTTAGAGTGCTGAGTACCAGGCAGTTAGCAAGTTTGGTAGGTTACTAATGACCATCAGCAGCATCAGAGCTTGGAGAAGCCTAGTTACCGTGGCTAAACGGTCACGTGGAATTTGACTGCCCTCAAACACCAAGTTAAGCATACCTTATTTCAAAATAGGCCATTATCACATTTTGCCAGTGAAACTGCAACTGCATGCTAATCATTTGATTGATCTCAATCAGTATCATGGAATAGCCTATATGCATTTAGAATTTTAGTGTTCATTAAATTACATTTATCAGAATACATTTCTGAGCGCTGCTCCTCCGTGCTCCCTCACAAACAGACTTTACTAAACAAGTGATGAAACGTTTTACATAGCTGCGTGTAGCCTACATGGACAGCTGGTCCCCACATTTTCCACTCTCCTACGTCGAATAGTCTGAAGCCACAGGGCTCTTCTCGCAGGCTCTATTTCACCAAATGAGTGTATTGCGAACCTAAGGTCGGGATTTTTGACCTGGTTACATTGAACAGCACAGCAGCTTTTCAGCATGTTTGTTATTTCTGTATAGAAAAATAAACTATTACGAAGTTGGCTCTTTGACACTGGGGGTCAATCGGAAAGAATGTTTGTTTTCCCCAATTTGTGGGTGTGGTTGAGGGGAATTCCTTATTATTATGTGAATATCGACTCAGAGTATGTCTGGAACAACCAATCAAAGTTAGAGCAGCAAGGAAGTCAATCTGCTCCGCCAATCAAAATAATCCAAAAGGCTAGCACCTTCCCTCTTTGCTGAAGGAGCCAAATTTCATAACAGTCTAAAAACCAACATAATGTATCCTCATTCAGTTCCCCTACTTCCCCACAGAGCCAATGAGAGCATTCAGAGGAGCCAGGACCCACCAGTAAGCTTCAAACAGATCCTCCATTCACCTATTGAATTATAGCCACATCATGTTAGCAGCACTGTGCCAACTGTGACACAGCATTCTATCTATGCTCTCCTGCCAAGTCCAGTCACAGAGCAACTGGGGTCTTCAATAAATGTTGCATGTCCTATCTCCTGCCAAACTCCTCCCTCCATCCTCTCTCCTCCTGACACAACATAGATGGGGAGGGGACATGCTGTTCTGTGAACTCAGGCAGACCATAATTGTAATAGAGGACACATTGAACTGAAGCAGTAATGACTTGGGCTAGAGATACGTATTCCCAGTGTATTGTGCTTTTCATTAGACAGACACAATTATGACACTTTTAAATGTATGTTTATTGTGTGTGTGTGTATGTGCGCGTGTGTTATGCACGTGTTTTGTTTATGTCTGTGTGTGTATTGACATAAATGTGTCCACAGATGTGTACAACTAGTTGCCACAATGTGTGCCAACACCACTGGGTTAATCTGTGTATTGTCCCAGTTTTAATCCCTCCGTGTTGGGCTTTATACAGATATACTGAAAGGCTCTCTCCCTCCTCTCTCCACAGAGGATTTCCTCTACGCTGAGTCTGGGGTTGATGGCAGCCAGGGAACTGCTGGAGTAGCTTCCCCAACCCAACGGTGTCATCAAACACAACCCCTCTACTCCATTGCTCAATCCCCTCATCCCTCCCACTCTTTCCCATTGTTGAACAGCTCTTACACCACATATATATATGCGCACACACACACACACGCACGCGCACGTGCACGCACGCACTAGCACACACGCACGCACACGCACGCGCGCACACACGCGCACACACACACGCGCACACACACACGCACAAATACTTTAAACAAGCGTGGAAGCGAAGGTCCAACCTCTTCAAAAAAACAGTTGATAAAACAGGGGTTTAAAGCGGGCTGAAACCAGAGCGGGCCAAAGACGAGGTCAGTTACATCTAGTACAACTTTAGGGCCTGATGATATGAACCCTGGAAGACTTTACAGTATTTGATATATCAGTAGAACACATGCAGGGGCTTGAAGTATTCACCTGATACTGCCCAAAGTCTACAGTCTAATATACAGGGAACCTAAACAGACATTCTGATGGTTTGAGTATATGTTTTACATAGTTTACATGTGTGTGTGTGTGTGTGTGTGTGTGTGTGTGTGCGTGTGTGTGTGTGTGTGTGTGTGTGTGTGTGTGTGTGTGTGTGTGTGTGTGTGTGTGTGTGTGTGTGTGTGTGTGTGTGTGTGTGTGTGTGTGTGTGTGTGTGTACCAGTCAAAAACAGTGGTGATGTTGGCATGAGCAGGGCCAGGCTATTAACCCCAGTGCCAAGCTGTAGGATCTCACTGTGTCTGCTGGGCCTAATGAGACAACCCTCGTTCAGTCTGCTTTCAATTTAAACACACACACACACACACACACACACACACACACACACACACACACACACACACACACACACACACACACACACACACACACACACACACACACACACACACACACACACACACCAAGCATATTATATAGACAAACAGAAACACTGTCTCACACACTCATGCATTAACAAACACAAAAAAACACATACACATAGCTATTTAGCCTACAAGCTATTCACACATTCCTTAAAAGGCAATGAACACCAGACTCAACAGTGTGTATGTTGACGTTACGTTCCTCTCTAGTCATTGCGGGTAGAAACAGACATGACAGCTTTGGTAGTGAGGATAATCCTCAATGGCGATTTAGCCATGACAACAACCGTGGGCTGCCTGTGTCCTCTCTCTCTATAGCCCAGACAGACAGACGTTTCGAGGTGAGACGAGACAGAATTAAACCTCAATAAGTGGCAACCTGTCTGACTGGAGAAATTAGCACCCTCCACACAGAACCTTCTCCGCATTAGCTGTGTTTCTACTGTAGGTCTCCTCCATGTGAGCTGAAATGTTGCTATGCTAAATCTCTTTTCATGAGGCATTGTTGTAGAGATAATGTGACTAGGTATGGTTCAGCTGCAATCAGAAGGAGAGTGTAACGCTGTGGAATAATGAGAAATACACTAGTAGGAACAATACTGTCAAAATAATGTCATGTGCAGGTGTGTAACGGTATTGATTGACTCAGATAGTACACTAACACTATAACACACACACACACACGCACACTCTAACACACACACTCTAACACACACATACACGCACACTCTAACACACACACTCTAACACACACACACACGCACACTCTAACACACACACTCTAACACACACACACACACACACGCACAATCTAACACACACAAACACACACACACTCTAACACACACACACACGCACACTCTAACACACACACACACACACACACACACACACACACACACACACACACACACACACACTCTAACACACACACACACACACACGCACACTCTAACACACACTCTAACACACACACGCACACTCTAACACACACACACACACACACACACACACTCTAACACACACACTCTACACTTACTCTACATACACTCTAACACACACACTCTACACACACTCTTACACACACTCTAACACACACACACTCTACACAAATACTCTAGCACACACACACACACAATCTACACACACTCTAACACACACACTATAACACACACAATCTACACACACACTCTAACACACACACTATAACACACACACTCTACATACACTCTAACACACACCCACTCTACACACATACTCTAACAAACACTCACTCTACATACACTCTAACACACACACTCTACACACATACTCTACACACGCACACACTCTACACACACACTCTAACACACACTCTAACACACACATTATAACACACACACACTCTACACACACTCTAACACACACACTCTACACTCACTCTACATACACTCTAACACACACACTCTACACACACAATATAACACACACACACTCTACACATACACTCTACACACACTCGTACACACACACTCTAACACACACACTACACACATACTCTAGCACACACACACTCTACACACACTCTAACACACACTCTACACACACACTATAACACACACACACTCGACACACACACACTCTACATACACTCCACACACACACTCTACACAAACACTCTACACACACTATAACACGCACACACTCTACACACACACTCTAACACACACTCTAACACACACACACACACACACACACACACACACACACACACACACACACACACACACACACACACACACACACTCTAACACACACACACACTCTAACAAACACACACACTCTAACACACACTCTAACACACACACTCTACACACACACTCTACACACACACACTCTAACACACACACACACAGACTCTAACACACACACACACTCGAACAAACACACACACACACACTCTAACACACACACTCTACACACACACACACACACACACTCTAACACACAGTCTACACACACACTCTAACACACACACACACACACACACACACACTCTAACACACACACACACTCGAACAAACACACACACACACACACTCTAACACACACACACACACACACACACACACACACTCTACACACATACTCTACACACGCACACACTCTACACACACACTCTAACACACACTCTAACACACACACTATAACACACACACACTCTACACACACTCTAACACACACACTCTACACTCACTCTACATACACTCTAACACACACACTCTACACACACAATATAACACACACACACTCTACACATACACTCTACACACACTCTTACACACACACTCTAACACACACACTACACACATACTCTAGCACACACACACTCTACACACACTCTAACACACACTCTACACACACACTATAACACACACACACTCTACACACACTCTAACACACACACTCTACATACACTCCACACACACACTCTACACAAACACTCTACACACACACTATAACACGCACACACTCTACACACACACTCTAACACACACTCTCACACACACACACACACACACACACACACACACACACACACACACACACACACACACACACACACACACACACACACACACACACACACACACACACTCTAACAAACACACACACTCTAACACACACACACTCTACACACACACTCTACACACACACTCTAACACACACACACACACTCTAACACACACACACAGACTCTAACACACACAAACACTCGAACAAACACACACACACACACTCTAACACACACACTCTACACACACACACACACACACTCTAACACACAGTCTACACACACACTCTAACACACACACACACACACACACACACACACACACTCTAACACACACACACACTCGAACAAACACACACACACACACTCTAACACACACACACACACACAC
>NW_024061314.1:37500-151367 GCF_016432855.1 Salvelinus namaycush | reverse complement strand
CATCTGCTCCAGCCCAGGTCAGAATACCAGCCTCCCAGTCTGCTCCAGCCCGTCAGAATACCGCCTCCCAGTCTGCTCCAGCCCAGGTCAGAATACCAGCCTCCCAGTCTGCTCCAGCCGAGGTCAGAATACCAGCCTCCCAGTCTGCTCCCAGCACAGGTCAGAATACCAGCCTCCCAGTCTGCTCCAGCACAGGTCAGAATACCAGTCTCCCAGTCTGCTCCAGCACAGGTCAGAATACCAGCCTCCCAGTCTGCTCCAGCACAGGTCAGAATACCAGTCTCCCAGTCTGCTCCAGCCCAGGTCAGAATACCAGTCTCCCATTCTGCTCCAGCCCAGGTCAGAATACCAGCCTCCCAGTCTGCTCCACCCAGATAGTCACCCACAACTGCAATCCTTATTGATTCAAATGGGAAGTTCTTAGAGAGGGAGAGGGAGTGAAAAGGTAGAGAGGCGGAGAGAGGGAGTGAAAAAGGGAGAGAGGCGGAGAGAGGGGAGTTGAAAAGGGAGAGAGGCGGAGAGATGGGAGTGAAAAGGGAGAGAGGCGGAGTGAAAAGGGAGAGAGAGGGAGTGAAAAGGGAGAGAGAGGGAGTGAAAAGGGAGAGAGGCGGAGTGAAAAGGGAGAGAGGCGGAGAGAGGGAGTGAAAAGGGAGAGAGGCGGAGAGAGGGAGTGAAAAGGGAGAGAGGCGGAGAGAGGGAGTGAAAAGGGAGAGAGGCGGAGAGAGGGAGTGAAAAGGGAGAGAGGCGGAGAGAGGGAGTGAAAAGGGAGAGAGGCGGAGAGAGGGAGTGAAAAGGGAGAGAGGCGGAGAGAGGGAGTGAAAAGGGAGAGAGGGAGTGAAAAGGGAGAGAGGCGGAGTGAAAAGGGAGAGAGAGGAGTGAAAAGGGAGAGAGGCGGAGAGGGGGAGTGAAAAGGGAGAGAGTCGGAGAGAGGGAGTGAAAAGGGAGAGAGGCGGAGAGAGGGAGTGAAAAGGGAGAGAGGCGGAGAGAGGGAGTGAAAAGGGAGAGAGGCGGAGAGAGGGAGTGAAAAGGGAGAGAGGCGGAGAGAGGGAGTGAAAAGGGAGAGAGGCGGAGAGAGGGAGTGAAAAGGGAGAGAGGCGGAGAGAGGGAGTGAAAAGGGAGAGAGGGAGTGAAAAGGGAGAGAGGCGGAGAGAGGGAGTGAAAAGGGAGAGAGGGAGTGAAAAGGGAGAGAGGCGGAGAGAGGGAGTGAAAAGGGAGAGAGGCGGAGAGAGGGAGTGAAAAGGGAGAGAGGCGGAAGAGAGGGAGTGAAAAGGGAGAGAGGCGGAGAGAGGGAGTGAAAAGGGAGAGAGGCGGAGAGAGGGAGTGAAAAGGGAGAGAGGCGGAGAGAGGGAGTGAAAAGGGAGAGAGGGAGTGAAAAGGGAGAGAGGCGGAGAGAGGGAGTGAAAAGGGAGAGAGGGAGTGAAAAGGGAGAGAGGGGGAGAGAGGGGAGTGAAAAGGGAGAGAGGGGAAGTGAAAGGGAGAGAGGCGGAGAGAGGTTGACAGTTTATGACAAATAGTTAAACAATTTAGCATGTAATGGCTTATGCAAGGAACTAATGCCTAGATGTTTTGAGGGGTAAGACTATTCAACAGAGAACCATCTACTATATTTTGATCAACATGACGTGAGCAATTGATAATGTGGAAAAAAGCTGACACTTGTACATTATCAATTGCAATTTGTTCAAAGGAATAAGAAATTGCTTTAATGATGTGCACAAGTGACTAGATGATTTGGAATTTGTACAAGTAGTATCAAGAATTGCACTTTTGATCTAAGAAATGCACCAAAGCGACTGAGGAAAACTGTAATCACTTTCCCAGTGGAATACAACCTAACAGACAAGAAGCCATTCTTTACAAAACAGTATGAATACAAACAATGTCAGGGCTGATTGGTGATGGGGAGGGTATGGGCCATTAACAAAGCCATCACCTACAGAGAGATGAACCTGGAGAAGAGTCCCCTAAGCAAGCTGGTCATTGTGCTCTGTTCACAAACATAAACACACCCCACAGAGCCCCTGGACAACAGCACAATTAGACCCAACCAAATCACGAGAAAACAAAAAGATCATTACTTGACACATTGGAAAGAATTAACAAAAAAACAGAGAAAACTAGAATGCTATTTGGCCCTAAACAGAGAGTACACAGTGGCAGAATACCTGAATACCTGAGGGAGTGAAAAGAGAGAGGGGCGGAGAGAGGGAGTGAAAAGGGAGAGAGGCGGAGAGAGGGAGTGAAAAGGGAGAGAGGGGGAGAGAGGGAGTGAAAAGGGAGAGAGGTGGAGAGAGGGAGTGAAAAGGGAGAGAGGCGGAGAGAGGGGAGTGAAAAGGGAGAGAGAGGAGTGAAAAGGGAGAGAGGCGGAGAGAGGGGAGTGAAAAGGGAGAGAGGCGGAGAGAGGGAGTGAAAAGGGAGAGAGGCGGAGAGAGGGAGTGAAAAGGGAGAGAGGCGGAGAGAGGGAGTGAAAAGGGAGAGAGGCGGAGAGAGGGAGTGAAAAGGGAGAGAGGCGGAGAGAGGGAGTGAAAAGGGAGAGAGGCGGAGAGAGGGGAGTGAAAAGGGAGAGAGGGGAGTGAAAAGGGAGAGAGGCGGAGAGAGGGGAGTGAAAAGGGAGAGAGGCGGAGAGAGGGGAGTGAAAGGGAGAGAGGCGGAGAGAGGGGAGTGAAAAGGGAGAGAGGGGAGTGAAAAGGGAGAGAGGCGGAGAGAGGGGAGTGAAAAGGGAGAGAGGCGGAGAGAGGGAGTGAAAAGAGAGAGAGGCGGAGAGAGGGAGAGAAAAGGGAGAGAGGCGGAGAGAGGGAGTGAAAAGGGAGAGAGGCGGAGAGAGGGAGTGAAAAGGGAGAGAGGGAGTGAAAAGGGAGAGAGGCGGAGAGAGGGAGTGAAAAGGGAGAGAGGCGGAGAGAGGGAGTGAAAAGGGAGAGAGGCGGAGAGAGGGAGTGAAAAGGGAGAGAGGCGGAGAGAGGGAGTGAAAAGGGAGAGAGGCGGAGAGAGGGAGTGAAAAGGGAGAGAGGCGGAGAGAGGGAGTGAAAAGGGAGAGAGGCGGAGAGAGGGGAGTGAAAAGGGAGAGAGGGGAGTGAAAAGGGAGAGAGGCGGAGAGAGGGGAGTGAAAAGGGAGAGAGGCGGAGAGAGGGGAGTGAAAGGGAGAGAGGCGGAGAGAGGGGAGTGAAAAGGGAGAGAGGGGAGTGAAAAGGGAGAGAGGCGGAGAGAGGGAGTGAAAAGGGAGAGAGGCGGAGCGAGGGAGTGAAAAGGGAGAGAGGCGGAGCGAGGGAGTGAAAAGGGAGAGAGGCGGAAAGAGGGAGTGAAAAGGGAGAGAGGCGGAGAGAGGGGAGTGAAAAGGGAGAGAGGCGGAGAGAGGGGAGTGAAAAGGGAGAGAGGCGGAGAGAGGGAGTGAAAAGGGAGAGAGGCGGAGAGAGGGAGTGAAAAGGGAGAGAGGCGGAGAGAGGGGAGTGAAAAGGGAGAGAGGGGAGTGAAAAGGGAGAGAGGCGGAGAGAGGGGAGTGAAAAGGGAGAGAGGCGGAGAGAGGGGAGTGAAAGGGAGAGAGGCGGAGAGAGGGGAGTGAAAAGGGAGAGAGGGGAGTGAAAAGGGAGAGAGGCGGAAAGAGGGGAGTGAAAAGGGAGAGAGGCGGAGAGAGGGAGTGAAAAGAGAGAGAGGCGGAGAGAGGGAGTGAAAAGGGAGAGAGGCGGAGAGAGGGAGTGAAAAGGGAGAGAGGCGGAGAGAGGGAGTGAAAAGGGAGAGAGAGAGTGAAAAGGGAGAGAGAGGGAGTGAAAAGGGAGAGAGAGGGAGTGAAAAGAGAGAGAGGCGGAGAGAGGGAGTGAAAAGGGAGAGAGGCGGAGAGAGGGAGTGAAAAGGGAGAGAGGCGGAGAGAGGGAGTGAAAAGGGAGATAGGCGGAGAGAGGGAGTGAAAAGGGAGAGAGGGGAGTGAAAAGGGAGAGAGGCGGAGAAAGGTCAGAATACCTGACCACTGTGACTGACCCAAACATAAGGAAAGCTTTGACTATGTACAGACTCAGTGAGCATAAATGTCAAATGTGTGATTTCATGAACTGGTACATACAAGAAAACCAGGTTTTAAAGTTCTGTTCAATAGCCATCCCATCATTACAAAACATTTGAAAGGCTAAGTCTATCATCTCCTGAGAAGTGGTAACTATTCACATGAACTTTTCAAAGAGGTTTGGTGCCCCCTGGTGGCTGAGCCCGAGATCAATGAGAGATCTTGTCAGAAACAATGACAGAGTCCCACTTCTCAGCTATCTTTATTTACATCAAACTAAACTAACTACTATCTTGAAATGTTGAAAACGTGTTTTTAAATAGCTCAGGCTGATACCCTACCTGAGCGAAAAACTGGCACTTTAAAGGAGTCTAATTTTGTCAAAAATGCAAAAATGATAAAAATTTCAACTCACAGGTACATTAATAGACCAAACACAAACATCTGTCATCTCGAAATGTCCTAAAAAGGTTCTAAACGGGCCCCCTGCGTCTACACCTGGAGAGCAGATGGGCACATCTGCACCAGAGCTGAAATTTCAACTGGAGAGCAGATACTTCAACTCGACAGAGGTCAGAGTGAGGCTCTTCTCCCTGACCTGGTGGTTCTAATGACCTGGTGGTTCTAATGACCTGGTGGTAATAATGACCTGGTGGTAATAATGACCTGGTGGTTATAATGACCTGGTGGTAATAATGACCTGGTGGTTATAATGACCTGGTGGTTCTAATGACCTGGTGGTAATAATGACCTGGTGGTTATAATGACCTGGTGGTTATAATGACCTGGTGGTTATAATGACCTGGTGGTTGGCATAACACAAGCAGAACCCGAGAACAGGATGGCCTCCACCACACAGCCTGATGACACTGCACCACCCTACCAGTCTGCTCCAGCCCAGGTCAGAATACCAGTCTCCCAGTCTGCTCCAGCACAGGTCAGAATACCAGTCTCCCAGTCTGCTCCGGCACAGGTCAGAATACCAGTCTCCCAGTCTGATCCAGCACAGTGTGCTCCAGCCCAGGTCAGAATACCAGCCTCCCAGTCTGCTCCAGCCCAGGTCAGAATACCAGCCACCCAGTCTGCTCCAGCCCAGGTCAGAATACCAGCCTCCCAGTCTGCTCCAGCCCAGGTCAGAATACCAGTCTCCCAGTCTGCTCCAGCCAAGGTCAGAACACCAGTCTCCCAGTCTGCTCCAGCCCAGGTCAGAATACCAGCCTCCTAGTCTGCTCCAGCCCAGGTCAGAATACCAGCCTCCCAGTCTGCTCCAGCCCAGGTCAGAATACCAGCCTCCCAGTCTGCTCCACCCAGATAGTCACCCACAACTGCAATCCTTATTGATTCAAATGGGAAGTTCTTAGAGAGGGAGAGGGAGTGAAAAGGTAGAGAGGCGGAGAGAAGGAGTAAAAAGAAGGAGAGAGGCGGAGAGAGGGGAGTAAAAAGGGAGAGAGGCGGAGAGAGGGGAGTGAAAAGGGAGAGAGGCGGAGAGAGGGGAGTGAAAAGGGAGAGAGGCGGAGAGAGGGGAGTGAAAAGGGAAAGAGGCGGAGAGAGGGAGTGAAAAGGGAGAGAGGCGGAGAAAGGGGAGTGAAAAGGGAGAGAGGGGAGTGAAAAGGGAGAGAGGCGGAGAGAGGGGAGTGAAAAGGGAGAGAGGCGGAGAGAGGGAGTGAAAAGGGAGAGAGGCGGAGAGAGGGAGTGAAAAGGGAGAGAGGCGGAGAGAGGGAGTGAAAAGGGAGAGAGGCGGAAAGAGGGAGTGAAAAGGGAGAGAGGCGGAGAGAGGGGAGTGAAAAGGGAGAGAGGCGGAGAGAGGGGAGTGAAAAGGGAGAGAGGCGGAGAGAGGGAGTGAAAAGGGAGAGAGGCGGAGAGAGGGGAGTGAAAAGGGAGAGACGGGAGTGAAAAGGGAGAGAGGCGGAGAAAGGGGAGTGAAAATGGAGAGAGGCGGAGAGAGGGAGTGAAAAGGGAGAGAGGCGGAGAGAGGGAGCGAAAAGGGAGAAAGGCGGAGAGAGGGAGTGAAAAGGGAGAGAGGCGGAGGGGAGTGAAAAGGGAGAGAGGCGGAGAGAGGGAGTGAAAAGGGAGAGAGGCGGAGAGAGGGGAGTGAAAAGGGAGAGAGGCGGAGAGAGGAGAGTGAAAAGGGAAAGAGGCGGAGAGAGGGAGTGAAAAGGGAGAGAGGCGGAGAAAGGGCAGAATACCTGACCACTGTGACTGACCCAAACTTAAGGAAAGCTTTGACTATGTACAGACTCAGTGAGCATAAAGGTCAAATGTGTGATTTCATGAACTGGTACATACAAGAAAACCAGGTTTTAAAGTTCTGTTCAATAGCCATCCCATCATTACAAAACATTTGAAAGGCTAAGTCTATCATCTCCTGAGAAGTGGTAACTATTCACATGAACTTTTCAAAGAGGTTTGGTGCCCCCTGGTGGCTGAACCCGAGATCAATGAGAGATCTTGTCAGAAACAATGACAGAGTCCCACTTCTCAGCTATCTTTATTTACATCAAACTAAACTAACTGCTATCTTGAATTGTTGAAAAAGTGTTTTTAAATAGCTCAGGCTGATACCCTACCTGAGCGACAAGGTGAGTCTTTTCTCCCTGACCTGGTGGTTCTAATGACCTGGTGGTTCTAATGACCTGGTGGTTATAATGACCTGGTGGTTATAATGACCTGGTGGTTCTAATGACCTGGTGGTTCTAATGACCTGGTGGTTATAATGACCTGGTGGTAATAATGACCTGGTGGTTATAATGACCTGGTGGTAATAATGACCTGGTGGTTGGCATAACACAAGCAGAACCCGAGAACAGGATGGCCTCCACCACACAGCCTGATGACACTGCACCAGCCTACCAGTCTGCTCCAGCCCAGGTCAGAATACCAGCCTCTCAGTCTGCTCCGGCACAGGTCAGAATACCAGTCTCCCAGTCTGATCCAGCACAGTGTGCTCCAGCCCAGGTCAGAATACCAGTCTCCCAGTCTGCTCCAGCCGAGGTCAGAATACCAGCCTCCCAGTCTGATCCAGCACAGTGTGCTCCAGCCCAGGTCAGAATACCAGCCTCCCAGTCTGCTCCAGCCCAGGTCAGAATACCAGCCACCCAGTCTGCTCCAGCCCAGGTCAGAATACCAGCCTCCCAGTCTGCTCCAGCCCAGGTCAGAATACCAGTCTCCCAGTCTGCTCCAGCCCAGGTCAGAATACCAGTCTCCCAGTCTGCTCCAGCCAAGGTCAGAACACCAGTCTCCCAGTCTGCTCCAGCCCAGGTCAGAATACCAGCCTCCTAGTCTGCTCCAGCCCAGGTCAGAATACCAGCCTCCCGGTCTGCTCCAGCCCAGGTCAGAATACCAGCCTCCCAGTCTGCTCCACCCAGATAGTCACCCACAACTGCAATCCTTATTGATTCAAATGGGAAGTTCTTAGAGAGGGAGAGGGAGTGAAAAGGTAGAGAGGCGGAGAGAAGGAGTAAAAAGAAGGAGAGAGGCGGAGAGAGGGAGTGAAAAAGGAGAGAGGCGGAGAGAGGGAGTGAAAAGGGAGAGAGGCGGAAAGAGGGAGTGAAAAAGGAGAGAGGCGGAGAGAGGGGAGTGAAAAGGGAGAGAGGCGGAGAGAGGGAGTGAAAAGGGAGAGAGGCGGAGAGAGGGAGTGAAAAGGGAGAGAGGCGGAGAGAGGGAGTGAAAAGGGAGAGAGGGGAGTGAAAAGGGAGAGAGGGGAGTGAAAAGGGAGAGAGGCGGAGAGAGGTTGACAGTTTATGACAAATAGTTAAACAATTTTGCATGTAATGGCTTATGCAAGGAACTAATGCCTAGATGTTTTGAGGGGTAAGACTATTCAACAGAGAACCATCTACTATATTTTGATCAACATGACGTGAGCAATTGATAATGTGGAAAAAAGCTGACACTTGTACATTATCAATTGCAATTTGTTCAAAGGAATAAGAAATTGCTTTAATGATGTGCACAAGTGACTAGATGATTTGGAATTTGTACAAGTCGTATCAAGAATTGCACTTTTGATCTAAGAAATGCACCAAAGCGACTGAAGAAAACTGTAATCACTTTCCCAGTGGAATACAACCTAACAGACAAGAAGCCATTCTTTACAAAACAGTATGAATACAAACAATGTCAGGGCTGATTGGTGATGGGGAGGGTATGGGGCATTAAGTGAGCTAGATCCTTTGATTGCCTTTGGGAGCCTGTCAGATATGGTCAAAATATCTGTAAGATAATTTGTGATACAAACATATTCTATTTGGAGATGCTTTTTTTACCATTCAGGGATCTCATTCCCTTTTGTACTTTAACCATTTGTACATTGTTACAACACTGTATATATATATAATATGACATTTGTAATGTCTTTATTGTTTTGAAACTTCTGCATGTGTAATGTTTACTGTTCATTTTTATTGTTTATTTCACTGTTGTATATTATCTACCTCACTCGCTTTGGCAATGTAAACACATGTTTCCCATGCCAATAAAGCCCCTTGAATTGAATTGAATTGAATTGAGAGAGTATCTATTTCCTAAAGTTATCCAAAAGAGAGAGATAGGGAGAGACTTTACATTCTAATCGTAGAGAAAGAGAGAGAGAGAGAATGTGAGAGAGATAGAGAGAGAGAGAGAGAGAGAGAGAGAGAGAGAGACAGACAAACAGACAGACAGACAGACAGACACAGACAGAGACCGACAGACACAGACACAGACACAGACAGAGACAGACAGACAGAGACAGACAGACAGACAGACAGACAGACAGACAGACAGACAGACAGACAGACAGACAGACAGACAGAGACAGACAGAGACAGACAGACAGAGACAGACAGACAGACAGACAGACAGACAGACAGCTCTGGGTCCGTCTTGTTGTCACTGTGGCTGCGCTCAGACCGAGTGAGCTACGGTCAAGCGGGGCATCTCGTTGAACTCGGCACGGCCTGGAGATAATAGTAATGCCATTGCAGGCTTTGTGTGTCTTTAAGCACCGCACT
This sequence comes from Salvelinus namaycush, assembly GCF_016432855.1. Classification (NCBI taxonomy): domain Eukaryota; kingdom Metazoa; phylum Chordata; class Actinopteri; order Salmoniformes; family Salmonidae; genus Salvelinus; species Salvelinus namaycush. The sequence goes on along the minus strand of NW_024061314.1, from coordinate 142,385 downwards.
TTTTCACTCCATCCCTGCTGTGTGTGTGTGAGAGAGCTTTTCTTTGACATCTGTTGGGAGAAATGACTGATTTACAGTTCACGAGGGTTGTCTAATCACATATATGAAGTTTTGAAAAGTTCTGACCTTTTACCCCTTCAAAACAGCATCTATGACACCATCTTAAGGCACTTCTGGTTGTCACAGTAAACACATATCTTGAATGGAGTATGCTGTTACAGAATCCTGAGTTTTAAGTCTGTATATTAAAAATTGACTGATCTACACAGGTTTGAATGCAGTGATTGTCACAATTGCAGGCTATGTAAATCAAAACTTCATTCCTTCATGAGTGAGGGTCAATTTCACCTGCACGATTCATCAGTTTACGTTTTTGTACAAAAGGTCTTATAGAAATGTGTAAAACTATGCTTGACAGTTTATGACAAATAGTTAAACAATTTTGCATGTAATGGCTTATGCAAGGAACTAATGCCTAGATGTTTTGAGGGGTAAGACTATTCAACAGAGAACCATATACTATATTTTGATCAACATGACGTGAGCAATTGATAATGTGGAAAAAAGCTGACACTTGTACATTATCAATTGCAATTTGTTCAAAGGACTAAGAAATTGCTTTAATGATGTGCACAAGTGACTAGATGATTTGGAATTTGTACAAGTCGTATCAAGAATTGCACTTTTGATCTAAGAAATGCACCAAAGTCACTGAGGAAAACTGTAATCACTTTCCCAGTGGAATACAACCTAAAAGACAAGAAGCCATTCTTTACAAAACAGTATGAATACAAACAATGGCAGGGCTGATTGGTGATGGGGAGGGTATGGGCCATTAACAAAGCCATCACCTACAGAGAGATGAACCTGGAGAAGAGTCCCCTAAGCAAGCTGGTCATTGTGCTCTGTTCACAAACATAAACACACCCCACAGAGCCCCTGGACAACAGCACAATTAGACCCAACCAAATCATGAGAAAACAAAAAGATAATTACTTGACACATTGGAAAGAATTAACAAAAAAACAGAGAAAACTAGAATGCTATTTGGCCCTAAACAGAGAGTACACAGTGGCAGAATACCTGACCACTGTGACTGACCCAAACATAAGGAAAGCTTTGACTATGTACAGACTCAGTGAGCATAAATGTCAAATGTGTGATTTCATGAACTGGTACATACAAGAAAACCAGGTTTTAAAGTTCTGTTCAATAGCCATCCCATCATTACAAAACATTTGAAAGGCTAAGTCTATCATCTCCTGAGAAGTGGTAACTATTCACATGAACTTTTCAAAGAGGTTTGGTGCCCCCTGGTGGCTGAACCCGAGATCAATGAGAGATCTTGTCAGAAACAATGACAGAGTCCCACTTCTCAGCTATCTTTATTTACATCAAACTAAACTAACTGCTATCTTGAAATGTTGAAAACGTGTTTTTAAATAGCTCAGGCTGATACCCTACCTGAGCGAAAAACTGGCACTTTAAAGGAGTCTAATTTTGTCAAAAATGCAAAAATGATACAAATTTCAACTCACAGGTACATTAATAGACCAAACACAAACATCTGTCATCTCGAAATGTCCTAAAAGGTTTCTAAACGGGCCCCCTGGGTCTACACCTGGAGAGCAGATGGGCACATCTGCACCAGAGCTGAAATTTCAACTGGAGAGCAGATACTTCAACTCGACAGAGGTCAGAGTGAGGCTCTTCTCCCTGACCTGGTGGTTCTAATGACCTGGTGGTTATAATGAGTTGCCCCATTTATTTTCATATTTACGTTGTTAGTCAGGCAGACGTCTTAAATGTGCCTAGCGCTAGGCTAGTCGCTAATGCTAACTAGCTAGCTAACATCTCCGACCATGAGTTCCCTAAACATCCCCCCTCCAGTTAAAGAAGAGGTGGTCTGCTGGACGGAGAAAGAAGCTCTGGGGCTGAACATTGTCGTGAAAGAGGAGGAGGATGTTACAGTAAAACAAGAAGTAGAAGGTGAGGCTGTTACAGTGAAAGAAGAAGAGGAAGACGTTTCAGTGAAAGAAGAGGAAGACGCGTTCAGAGTGAAAGAGGAGGAGGATGTTACAGTAAAAGAAGAGGAGGAGGAAGAGAAAGAGGAGGATGCAGTTTTTGGAGTGAAGAAGGAGAAAGAGGGAGAGATAACGGTCATATTGACAGAGGAGTCAGGAGATCTGATTACCACCAGTAAGTACTGTCTTAAAAACGGGCTCTAACTCTCTAAAGGTTTTGAATGAATGTGTGGTTTTTAAGCAGCATGCTACTGAAATTCTATAATTGAAAATGTTGTTCTGTACTATAGGAATTTATGTGCTAATATAATGTTAAAGCTACATTTTAAAATGGGTGATTAAAGCCCTGAATGCTGATTGGCTGACAGCCGTGGTATATCAGGCCGTATACCATGGGTATGACAAAACATGTATTTTTACTGCTCTAATTACGTTGGTAACCAGTTTATAATTGCAAGAATCCACCCCAGGGGTTTGTGATATATGGCCAATATACCACGGCTAAGGGCTGTATCCAGGCACTCTGCGTTGCGTCGTGCTTAAGGACAGTCTTTAACCATGCTATATTGGCCATATACCACACTTCCTCGGGTCTTATTGCTTAACTGTAACATGTGTACCATCAGAGTCCCCCAACTTCACAACTTAATTGTCTCACAGAATGGCAAACAACCATCTGTGTTCAGCCTATAAACATGACATTATCTATTATTATAGATCTCTGTTCAGCCTATAAACATGACATTATCTATTATTATAGAGCTCTGCTCATCCTATAAACATGACATTCCCTGAGAAATTAGATTTGGAGCTCTACATCATTTGTTTTTAAATCTCACCGTCACCAAGTTTATTTTTAATGATGTAATGTTATGAAGACTGACCTCAGGTTATTGAGGGATCTAGTCTAGATTAAACCTCATAGGAAGACAATTTTATTTAATGCAGGCTTCATTCGGGTCTCTCTGTTTAACTAAATAATATGCTTGTCTTTTGGCAGGAGAGAGACCAGACTCTGACAGCGGGAAGAGTTCCTCAGAGGAAACAGACCCAGAGACGCCTAACCAACACCACTGCTCCCACTGTGGAAAGAGTTTTAGGTGGTTAGGGAGCCTGAAAATGCATGAGAGAATACATACAGGAGAAAAGCCCTACCACTGTTCCCACTGTGGAAAGAGTTTTAGGTGGTTAGTGAGCCTGAAAACGCATGAGAGAATACACACAGGAGAAAAGCCGTATCACTGTTCTCACTGTGGAAACAGTTTTACGTGGTTAGTGAGCCTGAAAACGCATGAGAGAATACACACAGGAGAAAAACCTTTCCAATGTTCCCAGTGTGGAAAGAGTTTTAGGTGGTCAGGGAGTCTGAAAAAGCATGAGAGAATACACACAGGAGAAAAGCCTTTCCAACATACTAACACACAGGAGGAGAAGACATACCACTGCTCTCATTGTGAAAATACATTTTCCCAGTCAGAGGACCTGAAAACACATGAGAGAATAGAGAGGCTGTGTTCTGACTTATGTTTCTGACTGAGAATTTGTCCACGGCCAGGATTCACAGGACCAGGGTGTCGCTATGGACACCTGGAAGAAATCAGCAGCGGACATTTCTGAAGGTTTATCCAACAGACCTGTACATCCATGAATGGGTCTCTATAATGTGTAACTATTTCTGAAGGTTTATCCAACAGACCTGTACCACCATGAATGGATCTATAATGTGTAACTATTTCTGAAGGTTTATCCAACAGACCTGTACATCCATGAATAGATCTATAATGTGTAACTATTTCTGAAGGTTTATCCAACAGACCTGTACAACCATGAATGGATCTCTATAATGTGTAACTATTTCTGGAGGTTTATCCAACAGACCTGTACATCCAGGAATGGGTCTCTATAATGTGTAACTATTTCTGCTGTATTGTGATGTATTGTTTAATAGATGTACTATGTTAGGTATATTTATCTGTGGTTTTATTTCAACAGATTTTACTGATGCTATTAGATTGCTGGGTGGGGGGAGTTTTATATATACAGAGACTTCAGAAAGTTTTCACACCCCTTGACTGGTCCCACATGTTGTTGTGTTACATCCTGAATTTAAAATGTATTTTTATTTCACCTTTATTTAACCAGGTAGACTAGTTGAGAAGAAGTTCTCATTTGCAATGACACATACAACAACACAGAGTTACACATGGAATAAACAAACATACAATCAATTATACAGTAGAAAAATCTATATACAGCATGTGCAAATAAGGTAGGATAAGAGAGGTTAGGCAATAAATAGACCATGGTGGCGAAGTAATTACAATATAGCAATTAAACACTGGAATGGTAGGGAATGTGAATAGCAGAAGATGAATGTGCAAGTAGAGATACTGGGGTTAAATGGATTCAATACCCCATAATGTCAAAGTGGAATTACGTTTTTGGAAATGTTTACAAATGTAATTAAAAGCCTAAATAAGTTCAGGAGTAAAGATTTTGCTTAACAAGTCACATAATAAGTTGCAGGGACTCACTCTGTGTGCAATAATAGTGTTTAACATGATGTCTGAATGACTACCTCATCTCTGTACCCCACACGTACAATTATCTGTAATGTCCCTCAGTCGAGCAGTGAATTTCAAACACAGATTCAACCACAAAGACCAGGGAGGTTTTCCAACGCCTCACAAAGAAGGGCACCTATTGGTAGATGGGTAAAAAAAAGCAGACATTGAATATCCCTTTGAGCATGGTGAAGTTATTAATTACACTTTAGATGGTGTATCAATATACCCAGTCACTAACTCAGTTGCTGGAGAGGAAGGAAACCGCTCAGGGATTTTACCATGAGGCCAATGGTGACTTTAAAATAGTTAGTGTTTAATGGTTGTGATAGGACAAAACTGAGGATGGATCAACAACATTGTAGTTACTCCACAATACTAACCTAAATGACAGAGTGAAAAGATGGAAGCCTGTATAGAATACAAATATTCCAAAACATGCATTCTGTTTGCAATAAGGCACTAAAGTAATACTGAAAAACAATGTGGCAAAGCAATTAACTTCTACTTGGTACTCATCCCGGATCCGGGAGCACCCTCATCAGTAAAAAAGCCGACTAGCATAGCCTAGCATAGCGCCACAAGTAAATACTAGCATCTAAATATCATGAAATCACAAGTCCAAGACACCAGATGAAAGATACACATCTTGTGAATCCAGCCATCATTTCCGATTTTTAAAATGTTTTACAGGGAAAACACAATATGTATTTCTATTAGCTAACCACGATAGCAAAAGACCCAACCGCATATTTTCACCATTTTTTTACTGCATAGGTAGCTATCACAAAACCGACCAAATAGAGATATAAATAGTCACTAACCAAGAAACAACTTCATCAGATGACAGTCCTATAACATATTTATTGTATAGCATATGTTATGTTTGAAAAATGTGCATATTTCAGGTATAAATCATAGTTTTACATTGCAGCCACCATCACAAGTCTCACCAAAGCAACTAGAATAACTACAGAGAGCAACGTGAATTACCTAAATACTCATCATAAAACATTTATGAAAAATACACAGCGTACAGCAAATGAAAGACACAGATCGTGTGAATCCAGCCAATATTTCAGATTTTTTAAGTGTTTTACAGCGAAAACACAATATAGCATTATATTAGCTTACTACAATAGCCTACCACACAACCGCATTCATTCAAGGCACGTTAGCGATAGCGAATAAACCAGCAAAAGATATTAATTTTTTCACTAACCTTCTCAAACTTCATCAGGTGACAGTCCTATAACATCATATTACACAATACATATATGGTTTGTTCGAAAATGTGCATATTTAGCGGTACAATTCGTGGTTGAACAATGTGAATACTAGCCAAACTGCACAAAATAATCCGGATATATTTCTGACACTCACATCATCTAATCAAATAACTAATCATATACTTTACTAAAAAATACAGGTTGGACAGCAAATGAAAGATACACTAGTTCTTAATGCAACCGCTGTGTTAGATTTTTAAAAGTAACCTTAGTACGACATACAGCTTACGTTATAGTGAGACAGCGCCCGAAATCTGGGCGGAATATAGTCTAAACATTTTCGACAGAAATACGAAATAACATCATAAATGGTTCCTACTTTTGATGATCTTCCATCAGAATCTTGTACAAAGGGTCCTTTGTCCAGAATAATCGTTGTTTGGTTGTAGAATGCCCTCTTCATCTGTCGAATTAGCAACCAAAGCTGGCCATGCGGCACGGAAGTGCCCAACTCACCAGAACGCATAACAAACAAAATACTGAAAATCGCAATCAACTGATATAAACTGATATAACTCGGTTTAATATAACTAGTTTATGATGTTTTTAACACATATATCAAATAAAATCAGAGCCGGAGATATCTAACGTCGATAACGAAAGCTTTTCAGAACACAATCCAGGTGACCCTTTCGCGCCATGGTGAAGAAAGGAAAGAGTGGTCGCGTCATTCCAACAGGTCTTATTCGGCCTCAGATAGAGCTATACACCCCATTCCAATTTTCACTGCCTACTGACATCTAGGGGAAGGCGTATGCAGTGCATGTAGACCCATAGATTCCATGCAAATTAATAAACTGACCCTGGAACAGAGCCCTCGATTTCAGATTTCTCACTTCCTGACAGGAAGTTGCTGCAAAATGAGTTCTGTTTTACTCACAGATATAATTCAAACGGTTTTAGAAACTAGAGAGTGTTTTTGTATCCAATAGTAATAATAATATGCATATTGTACGAGCAAGAATTGAGTACGAGGCTGTTTAATTTGGGAACGATTTTTTACAAAGTGGAAATAGCGCCCCCCCTATTGAGAAAATTAACTTTATATCCTGAATACAAAAGCGTTATGTTTGGGGCAAATTCAACACATCACTGACTACATATTTTCAAGCATGATGGTGGCTGCATCATGTAATGGATATGCTTGTCATTGGCGTCACTAGAGGCGTAACTACAGTCCCTGATTCTAATCTAATGATCATTAGCTGCATCATTTTATGGTTCTAATCCAGGCAGTATCACTTCCAGGTTAAGCGAGCAGCGTGTCAAGATGTGCAGTGCGGCTTGGCAGGGTCGTGTTTCGGAGGACGCATGGCTCTCGACATTCGCCTCTCCCCCGAGTCCGTAGAGGAGTTGCAATTGGATTTCATGACATTGGTGAAAAAAGATATATATAATACACTGGTACTGAAATTAGATTTTTAATCACCTGGCAGATGTGTCAAACCATGTAAACACCTGCAAGACTTTGGTTAGAAGTGAATCACCTGGCAGATGTGTCAAACCATGTAAACACCTGCAAGACTTCGGTTAGAAGTGAATCACCTGGCAGATGTGTCAAACCATGTAAACACCTGCAAGACTTCGGTTAGAAGTGAATCACCTGGCAGATGTGTCAAACCATGTAAACACCTGCAAGACTTAAGTTAGAAGTGGATCACCTGGCAGATGTGTCAAACCATGTAAACACCTGCAAGACTTAAGTTAGAAGTGAATCACCTGGCAGATGTGTCAAACCATGTAAACACCTGCAAGACTTAAGTTAGAAGTGAATCACCTGGCTGGACATTTTTTTATTTTATTTTTTTATTTCACCTTTGTTCAACCAGGTAGGCAAGTTGAGAACAAGTTCTCATTTACAACTGCGACCTAGCCAAGATAAACAAAGCAGTTCGACACATACAACAACACAGAGTTACACATGGAGCGTAACAAACATACAGTCAATAATACAGTAGAAAAATAAGTCTATATACAATGTGAGCAAGTGAGGTGAGATAAGGGAGGTGAAGGCAAAATAAATAAATATAAAAATAAAATAAAAATATATAAAAGGCCATGGTGGCGAAGTAAATACAATATAGCAAGTAAAAACACTGGAATGGTTGGTTTGCAGTGGAAGAATGTGCAAAGTAGAGATAAAAATAATGGGGTGCAAAGTCGCTAAATAAATAAATACAGTAGGGAAAGAGGTAGTTGTTTGGGCTAAATTATATATGGGCTATGTACAGGTGCAGTAATCTATGAGCTGCTCTGACAGACATCCTAAGAAGCACATAGAGACCTGCATTTTGAAGTCGGTTTAATAATACTTGTGAAAACTGACTTCAGGTGATTGAGGGATCTAGTCTAGATTAAACGTCATAGGAAGTTTTATCATGTGGAGGTTTCATTCAAGTCTGTTTAATTAAATAATCTGTTTGTCTTTGACAGGAGAGAGACCAGACTCTCCTTCTGACAGCAGGAAGAGTCCTTCAGGGGAACCAGACCCAGAGACGTCCAAACCAGCAGGACGACATCACTGCTCCCAGTGTGGAACGAGTTGTACTCAGTTAGGGAGCCTGAAAACACATAAGAGACACACACAGGAAAAAAGCCTTTCCAATGTTCCCAGTTAGGAAACCTGAACCAGCATGAGAGAACACAAGAAGATGTACCGCTGCTCCCAGTGTGGAAAGAGATTTACCCGGTTAAGGTACCTGAAAGAGCATGAAACAATACATACAAATACACAGGAGGAGAAGACATACCACTGCTCTCATTGTGGAAAGACATTTTCCCAGTCAGAGGACCTGAAAACACATGAGAGAATCGAGAGGCTGTGTTCTGACTTGTGTTTTTGACTGAGAATTTGTGTTTTTGTTTGGGCTGTCAGACTTGAGAACTTTGATTATCGATTAATCCATTGTCTGAAAGGGTTAAAAATACACTGAAAACATCCAAAATACATATTGTATACCGCTAAAATCTACAATTCCATGTAAAAACAAGATGACATTGTAATGTTTTTAAAATGGTATAACTTCCTTTATTTTTGCTGGACCCCAGGAAGAGTAGCTGTTGCCTTGGCAGGAACTAATGGGGATCCATAATAAACCCCAGGAAGAGTAGCTGTTGCCTTGGCAGGAACTACTGGGGATCCATAATAAACCCCAGGAAGAGTAGCTGCTGCCCTGGCAGGAACTAATGGGGATCCATAATAAACCCCAGGAAGAGTAGCTGCTGCCTTGACAGGAACTAATGGGGATCCATAATAAACCCCAGGAAGAGTAGCTGCTGCCTTGGCAGGAACTAATGGGGATCCATAATAAACCCTAGGAAGAGTAGCTGCTGCCTTGGCAGGAACTAATGGGGATACATAATAAACCCCAGGAAGAGTAGCCGCTGCCTTGACAGGAACTAATGGGGATCCATAATAAACCCCAGGAAGAGTAGCTGCTGCCATGGCAGGAACTAATTGGGATCCATAATAACCCCCAGAAAGAGTAGCTGCTGTCTTGGCAGGAACTAATGGGGATCCATAATAAACCTCAGGAAGAGTAGCCGCTGCCTTGGCAGGAACTAATGGGGATCCATAATAAACCCCAGGAAGAGTAGCTGCTGCCTTCGCAGGAACTAATGGGGATCCATAATAAACCCCAGGAAGAGTAGCTGCTGCCTTGGCAGGAACTAATGGGGATCCATAATAAACCCCAGGAAGAGTAGCTGCTGCCTTGGCAGGAACTAATGGGGATACATAATAAATACCAATACTTGTATCAATATTTTTGTGTCTCTTTACTCTCGGATTCAAAAATGCTAATTAGCATCAAAGTAGATGACATGCAAGACTACAAATCCCTGGAAACTCCTGCATGTCATCTTTAGCATACACCTTTCACAGAACAGTTCACAGAATTGTCCATTGAAATAAATATTGACAATTTAATCATTGCTACATAAAGGCCTGATTGGTGGAGTGCTGCAGAGGTGGTTGGCCTTCTGGAAGGTTCTCCCATCTCCACAGAGGAACTCTGGAGCTCTGTCAGAGTGAACATCGGGTTCACTTTCACCTCCCTGACCAAGGCCCTTCTCCCCCGATTCCTCAGTTTAGCCGGGCGGCCAGCTCTAGGAAGAGTCTTGGTGGTTCCAAACTTCTTCCATTTAAGAATGATGGAGGCCACTGTGTTCTTGGGGACCTTCAATGCTGAATAATTTTTTTGGTACCTTTTCTCCAGATCTGTGCCTCGACACATTCTTGTCTCAGAGCTCTACGGACAATTCCTTTGACCTCATGACTTGGTTTTCACTCTGACATGCACTGTAAACTGTGGCACTTTATATAGACAGGTGTGTGCCTCTCCAAATCATGTCTAATCAATTGAATTTACCACTGGTGGACTCCAATCAAGCTGGAGAAACATCTCAAGGATGATCAATGGAATCAGGATGCATCTGAGCTCAATTTCGAGTCTCATAGCAAAGGGTCTGAATACTTAAATACATTTGCAAAAATGTTTACAAACCTGTTTTTGGTTTGTCATTATGTGGTATTGTGATGTCATTATGGGGTATTGTGATGTCATTATGGGGTATTGTGTGTAGATTGACGAGGGGAAAAATATTCCATTTTAGAACAAGGCTGTAAAGTAACTGAATGTGGAAAAAGTGAAGGGGTCTGAATACTTAACGAATGCACTGTATACAGCTGGCAGATTTTTCTACCATTGGCAGTTTTGTACACAGTCACGTGATACGTGGTATAGAAATGTCCAATCATAGGAGAGTACATGGGAGGCACTATACTGTGTGTCTGCAGGTGTCTATCTGGTCAAAACCACTGATACAGGTGCCCCTCCACCCTCTGGTGGGATGGATCATGTCTACAGAGACACCTAGATTCAAATACTTAGATTTGTGTGTATTGGGTTGTGAAATTGTTAGATATTACTTGTTAGATATTACTGCACTGTCGGAGCTAGAACCACAAGCATTTCACTACACCCACAATAACATCTGCTAAACACGTGTATGTGACCAATAAAATGTTATTTGATTTGAAATAAACGTCCTATTTATCAAAGGTGCTTTTGGCTGGGGTCAAAATGACTCCAAAGGATTTGAATTTGTTAAAAGTCCATTTGATACAGAAACACTAAACCATGATTTAGATTTATTAAGAACAAGTTGATTGACAAAGTCATGAAAAATTGGAACAATTGAATAAACCACATTTTGGCTATGATAAAAGATATGCCTCTGGGGTCAAAATGATCCATGTCAGAAGTATGGATCAATGCAAATATGTAGTGGGTGTAAAGTTTGTTTTAAATTATCACTCATTAAACACGAATCAATCAACACATGCTTCTCTTTGAACGACTTTATATAATATTAAACTTTTATGAAATAAATGAAAAATAAATTTTGGTTCATCAACTGCGTTTCCCACTCCAGTCAGCAGATGGCGATGTGCGTCTTTTAGGTTCAGGCGACGCTGCCAGTGTGACGTATAATCTAGTGGACGGGACGCTCCTTCAACAACAACAGCTAGTCAGACACCTCGGTAGCTTTCTAGCAAACATAGCTACAACATTCACCCGCTTTACACTGTTTTGGTGTATATTAGTCGATGTGTTTGAAACACACTTCTGTCGTATGTACTTGTTGGCCCATTTAATTATATATTTACGTTGTTTGTCAGCTAGCTGGTTTGCTAAGTTAGCTTTGAACTAGGCTAGTCGCTAATGCTAGCTAGCTAACATCTCCGACCATGAGTTCACTAAGTTACTCTCCTCCTGATAAAGATGAGGAGGTCTGCTGGACGGAGAAAGTAGCTTTCGTCAAAGAGGAGGAGGAAGAGAAGGATGTTACAATACAAATACAAGTAGAGGGTGAGGCTGTTACTGTGAAAGAAGAAGAGAAAGACGTTACAGTGAAAGAAGAGGAAGACACGTTCAGAGTGAAAGAGGAGGAGGATGCAGTTTTTGGAGTGAAAAAGGAGGAGGAGGAGGAGATTACTGTCACATTGAAAGAGGAGAAGGAAGAAGAGGAGGTTGGAGATCTGTTTAACCCCAGTAAGTACCGTCTCTGCAGTCGTTGAACCAATATGCAGTAAAGGGGTTCTACACTTTAATGTTGTTCTGTAGGAATGGCTGAAGCTACACTGTAACGTGTAGAACATCAAGAGTGGACCATCAACAAAACGTTAACAATTGATCAAATGCATCCAATGACAATACCTGAAATACTGTAGTCCTCAATATCTCCTATTAGATTAGCCCAATATGTAGTCTTAAAGGGGCAATCAGCAGTTGTTACATCCATTTTGGGCCCAATATGCTTTTTACCGAAACGGGCAGGGAGTACGCTTTGTTATTGTGTCTACTGCTGATTGCTGCCCCCGTTACTCCTCAAGGTCCAAGGACTGTATGTTATTTTCAGAGGTAGACTGGCTCTGGCAGGTAAAATAGTCAAATAATGACCGGTTGCATCACCACCTGGTATGGCAACTGCTCGGCATCTGACCGTAAGGCGCTACAGAGGGTAGTGCGAACGGCCCAGTACATCACTGTGGCCAAGCTTCCTGCCATCCAGGACCTATATAATAGGCGGTGTCAGAGGAAAGCCCACAAAATTGTCAGAGACTCCAGTCACCCAAGTTATAGACTGTTTTCTCTGCTACCGCACGGCAAGTGGTACCACAGCGCCAAGTCTAGAACCAAAAGCCTCCTCAACAGCTTCTACCCCCAAGACATAAGACTGCTGAACAATTCGTAAAATCACCACCGGACAATTTACATTGACCCACCCCCCTCCCTTTTGTGCACTGCTGCTACTCACTGGTTGTTTGTTACCTATGCATAGTCACTACACTCCCCTACCTTCATGTACAGATTACCTCAACTAGCCTGTAACCCCGCACACTGACTCAGTACCGGTGCCCCCTGTATATAGCCTCCACACTGACTCAGCACCGGTGCCCCCTGTATATAGCCTCCACACTGACTCAGTACCGGTGCCCCCTGTATATAGCCTCCACACTGACTCAGTACCGGTGCCCCCTGTATATAGCCTCCACACTGACTCAGCACCGGTGCCCCCTGTATATAGCCTCCACACTGACTCAGTACCGGTGCCCCCTGTATATAGCCTCCACACTGACTCAGTACCGGTGCCCCCTGTATATAGCCTCCACACTGACTCGGTACCGATGCCCCCTGTATATAGCCTCCGCACTGACTCAGTACCGGTGCCCCCTGTATATAGCCTCCACACTGACTCGGTACCGGTGCCCCCTGTATATAGCCTCCACACTGACTCGGTACCGGTGCCCCCTGTATATAGCCTCCACACTGACTCAGTACCGGTGCCCCCTGTATATAGCCTCCACACTGACTCGGTACCGGTGCCCCCTGTATATAGCCTCCACACTGACTTGGTACCGATGCCCCCTGTATATAGCCTCCGCACTGACTCGGTACCGGTGCCCCCTGTATATAACCTCCACACTGACTCGGTACCGGTGCCCCCTGTATATAGCCTCCACACTGACTCTGTACCGGTACCCCCTGTATATAGCCTCCACACTGACTCGGTACCGGTGCCCCCTGTATATAGCCTCCACACTGACTCAGTACCGGTGCCCCCTGTATATAACCTCCACACTGACTCGGTACCGGTGCCCCCTGTATATAGCCTCCACACTGACTCAGTACCGGTGCCCCCTGTATATAACCTCCACACTGACTCGGTACCAGTGCCCCCTGTATATAGCCTCCACACTGACTCGGTACCGGTGCCCCCTGTATATAGCCTCCACACTGACTCGGTACCAGTGCCCCCTGTATATAGCCTCCACACTGACTCGGTACCGGTGCCCCCTGTATATAGCCTCCACACTGACTCGGTACCGGTGCCCCCCTGTATATAGCCTCCACACTGACTCGGTACCGGTGCCCCCTGTATATAGCCTCCACACTGACTCAGTACCGGTGTCCCCTGTATATAGCCTCCACACTGACTCAGTACCGGTGCCCCCTGTATATAGCCTCCACACTGACTCAGTACCGGTTCCCCCTGTATATAACCTCCACACTGACTCGGTACCGGTGCCCCCTTGTATATAGCCTCCACACTGACTCAGTACCGGTTCCCCCTGTATATAACCTCCACACTGACTCGGTACCGGTGCCCCCTGTATATAACCTCCACACTGACTCGGTACCGGTGCCCCCTGTATATAGCCTCCACACTGACTCGGTACCGGTGCCCCCTGTATATTGCCTTGTTATTGTTATTCTCATTGTGTTACTTTTTATTATTACTTTTTATTTTAGTCTACTTGGTAAACGTTTTCTTCTTCTTGAACTGCACTGTTGGTTAAGGGCTTGTAAGTAAAGCATTTCACTGTAAAGTCTTAAGTTGGTGTCTTGACGGATTTGTAAAAAACGGTTTGTCATAAAACACTATATATATATTTTTTTAAATGTTGCTGACACCCCTCCCCAGATGTGTCTCATTTTTGGGATTCATTGCTGATTCCTACCTGTAGCTCACTATGAGGTGTCTAGTGATACAGGTTAAAGGTCCTGTTGGAGATTGGTGGTTGGTAGCGGAGTCGAGGGAACAAGCAGGGTTGGACAGGGCCATGTTATTATCCCACACACAGTCTCTGTGGTTCATATGAACCCCATTCCTGGGAATTAGATTTGATTACAAATCGCCCCTGTCTGTTACCACAGAAGGGTTCCGTCTGTCCCATTCCCAGCTAGGTTACGAGGTGCTTTGTCACCAGTACCTATGACTGGTTGATAGGGGAAACCTCCATGCTTATTATAGAACAAGTAATTAGGGGAAAACTATTTAGTAAACTGAAATAAAACAGCAAACCTGTTTGAAAAATTACAACTATTCCAAAACTATCTTTGACTCAAACTAAAATAGCCTAAAATAATATTATATTAAATAATAATATTATGTTCAGTTTGAATAATTTACATCTTGATTTTGGGCAAAAATAGAATTGGGTTTTAAATATTTTTGTGGTTTTAAAGCTTCTGAACCTGGTGGCTGGTAAATGCTGCCATGGGATGGCAATGTTTCAAATAGACCTAGATTGTGTATCACTATCACTTGCTTTCACCAGAAATACTTTAAGAAATGAGGATATTGGAAACTCCTTTCGATTCGTATTAAAACTTCTTGCCACTAGGGGGGTGCCATTTCGACATAGCACAAAAGCGTACCCAATTTAAACGGCCTCGTACTCAATTCTTGCTCGTACAATATGCATATTATTCTTACTATTGGATAGAAAACACTCTCTAGTTTCTAAAACCGTTCGAATTATGTCTGTGGGTGAAACAGAACTCTTTCTACAGCGAAATCCATGACAGGAACTGCGAAGGTCTGAAAACTAGGCTCTGCTCTCAGATCAGTTTAAAGCTCTGTTTGTATCCTATGGGTCGACATGAACTGCACCCGCCTTCCCCTGGATGTCAGTAACCAATGAGAAGTGGAATGGAATTTCTGCGTAGTTCCCAGAGTTTATAAAAGGCCAAGGAGCGAGAGGACCTCTCTTTTCAACGCTCGCCATTACGCAAAGCAAGACCTCAGGATGGCGTTTTGAAACGCTCAGTTATCGACCTTAAATATATCCGTCTGTAATTTAATTCGTTATAGGTGTTAGAAACATCATAACGAAGTTATTTTAAACCGAGTTATATCAGTTTATGCGAGTATATTGCTATTTTCGGAATTTCCTTAGTATTGAGTTTGAAGATTTGGGCATGCTGTGGCCTCATAGCTACTTGTTAGCTGCTATTTCCGAAGTTGAACATGACGTTTTACAACCAAGCAACAATTCTTTTGGACAAAGGACCACTTCGCCAAGATTCTGATGGAAGCTCGTCCAAAAGTAAGAGCTATTTATGATGTTATTCCGTATTTATGTGGAAAAATGTAAACGTATTTGTCCGCCATTATTGCGGCACTAGTCTGACTGTAACGCACACTGTATGTGGGTGACCCAGAACTCTTTCTACAGCGAAATCCATGACAGGTACTGCGAAGGTCTGAGAGCGAAGCTCTGGTCTCAGATCAGTTTTAAAGGTCTGTGTGTATCCTATGGAACGACATGAACTGCACCCGCCTTCCCCTGGATGTCAGTAACCAATGAGAAGTGGAATGGGCTTGCTACGTAGCTCTCAGAGGTTATAAAAGGCCAAGGAGTGAGGGTAGCCTTCTTTTCGACGCTGACCATTACGCAGAGAGGGACCTCAGGATGCCATTTTCAAACGCTCAGTTATCAACGTTAGATGTATCCGTCTGTAATTTAATTCGATATAGGTGTTAGAAACATCATAACGAAGCTATTTTAAACCGAGTTATATCAGATTATGCGAGTATATTGCTATTTTTCGGAATTTCCTCAGTATTGCGTCTTGAGGATTTGGACACGTTGGGGCAAAATAGCTATTATTAGCTATTGTTAGCTGCTATATCAGAAGTTGAATGCAACGTTTTACAACCAAGCAACGATTCTTTTGGACAAAGGACCACTTGGCCAAGATTCTGATGGAAGCTCGTCGAAAAGTAAGAGCTATTTATGATGTTATTCCGTTTTTATGTGGAAAAATGTAAACTCAATAATGGCGACTAGTGACGCCATTATTGCGGCACTAGTCTGGCTGTAACGCACACTGTATGTCTATTAACGTTAATTTTAAAAATCTAACTCAGCGATTGCATTAAGAACTAATTTGTCTTTCAATTGCTGTCCAACCTGTATTTTTTTAGTCAAGTTTATGAATAGCTTTCGATAAGAATAGGTGCCTTTCCAAGATGGCGCAGGACAGATTGCTTGATTTTTTGCCCACAAATCACGTTGTGTAACCACGAATTGTGCGGCTAAATATGCACATTTTCGAACCAACTCTATATGAATTGTGTAA
Source organism: Salvelinus namaycush (assembly GCF_016432855.1). Lineage (NCBI taxonomy): Eukaryota > Metazoa > Chordata > Actinopteri > Salmoniformes > Salmonidae > Salvelinus > Salvelinus namaycush. Next base: position 125,574 of record NW_024061314.1, on the reverse strand, counting down.
TATGATGTTACAGGACTGTCATCTGAAGAATTCTGAGAAGGTTAGTGAAAAAATTAATAGCGTTTGGTGGTTTATAACGTTATTGCTATTTTTGCCTTGAATCAATGCTGCTGTGTGACTGACTATTGTAGTAAGCTAAGATAACGCTATATTGTGTTTTCGCTGTAAAACACTTAGAAAATCTGAAATATTGGCTATATTCACAAGATCTGTGTCTTTCATCTGCTGTACACTGTGTATTTTTAAGAAATGTTTTATGATGAGTAATTAGCTAATACACGATGGTCTCTGTAGTTATTCTAGTTGCTTTGGGGAGAGTTGTGATGGGGGCTGCAATTGTAAACTATGATTTATACCTGAAATATGCACATTTTTCTAACAAAACCTATGCTATACAATAAATATGTTATCAGACTGTCATCTGATGAGGTTGTTTCTTGGTTAGTGGCTATTTATATCTTTATTTGGTCGAATTTGTGATAGCTACTGATGCAGTAAGAAAATGGTGGAGTAAGAAAAGTGTTGTCTTTTGCTAACGTGGTTAGCTAATAGATTTACATATTGTGTCTTCCCTGTAAAACATTTTAAAAATCAGAGATGATGGCTTGAATCACAAGATGTGTATCTTTAATTTGGTGTCTTGGACTTGTGATTTCATGAACATTTTATTTTATGATATCCCTGTAACTTTAGGCTAGGCTATGCTAGTCAGCTTTTGTGATGGGGGGGATCCCAGATCCGGGTTTGTGAGGCGTTAGAGGTTAACAGCTAAAAGAAAAGAACATTGGCATGAATTACTTGTTCTCTGTAATATCGAAAAGCTTTGCAATCGTGACATTATGTACTTTCAAGGACAATAGGCATGTTTCTCGACTCATACCCTGACTTTAAAAAGGGATTTCGTGAGAATTAGCTTAAGAACTGCGTGTCACAGCATGACAACGTGAAGGCGATTGGTCGACAGTCTCTTGGACGGGCGTTATATACGCTTTGACATTTTCTGGTATAGTTTTTATTTGAAAACGTTTTTGTTTACTTGCCTATTGAATTTGGAATGGACTCTACTGTTCATCTCTGAAACTCACTGAGATAATTCCTTTGATCCAGCAGTAGCAATACAGGGATATAACATCTACAGAAAAGACAGGAATGCTTATGGGGGAGGTGGTGCTGTATACAGTGCATTCTGAAAGTAGTCAGACCCCTTGACTTTTTTCCATGTTTTGTTACTTTAAAGCCTTATTCTAAAATTGATCAAATTATTTTTTTTCCCTCTTTCATTTAGCTAATTTATTTGGCACACCTGCATTTGGGGAGTTTCTCCCATCCTTCTCTCCAGATCCTCTCTAGCTCTGTCAGGTTGGATGGGGAACATTACTGCACAGCTATTTTCAGTTCTCTCCAGAGATGTTAGATCGGGCTCAAGTCCGGGCTCTGGCTGGGTCACTCAAGGACATTCAGAGACTTCTACCGAAGCCACTCCTGCGTTGCCCCCAAAATCATGTTCTTGTGTCCCCACCTAAAGTACATCTTGGTCAACCAAGAGTCGTCTGTTCTTTCTACCAAACGATTGGTTGAAATGTTATAACATGTATTTTTCCATATATAGACACACCCCATGTGTTTTAATTAAATCAACTATATGTACTGAACTGGTCTGATGCTTTAAGCACGCTGTTTGATTAAATAATTAAGACACACAAATGACTCGAGGGAGCCAGAGATCAAGTTAACCTAACCAGAAGAGAGAGAAATTCTGCCGTTATGCTCCTGAAGTTTCCTGTAATGGGCTACGCCAGCGGTCGGCAACCTTTTCCATTTGGAGTGCCAAGTTATCTGACCATTTCTACCAATCCGCGTGCCAGTTATGATTTTCATATAAACATTTTCGTGGAACAGTTTCATTTCATTTATAGTAGTATCTCAAAATCATTGTCTGTGGTTAATCTACATTTAATCTAAATTAAAATTATACAAATCTAAAAGTGACTTTCACTGCCATTGCCAACTATGTAAAAATAGCCTACATAAAGCCAACAAATAAAAACATTGCAGCCTGCAGGTAGAAAATATCCAAAAATCACATTTGCTGCAAATGGCCTGTCTACAACGATCTTGAAACATTGTATCAACTATCACCTGGGTCGGCCCAAAACTCGAGATAGCGAGCTTGCAACATTGTATAACATATTCTGGGCTGTTAGTTTCCCGCGCCAGTGAGTTCGGGACAGACACAGCTGTTGGCTATTTGTGCAAAGGATAAGAAGTAATTGGGTATTTTATGACATTTCCACTGGATCAGAGCATTACATTTTTCCTTTTCATGCCGAGTGGTTATTGAAAGGGTGAGAGCTGGAAATATTTTTCAAATACTTTGAGGAACTATTGTCATTTGCAATTGATTTTGATTAGACTTTGTTTATTTTCTGTTTGAGGTGAATAAAACATTACTTTGAAAAGCTCCACAACTCATTAGTGGTGGTGCGTTAAGACAATCAGAAATACTATCAGACATCCCCAAATGGGTACATTTATAGGCCTACATTTGCGCGCAGGACAGGTAGACTAGTCCTACTTCTATATGTGTAACCAGGTAGACTAGTCCTACTTCTATATGTGTAACCAGGTAGACTAGTCCTACTTCTATATGTGTAACCAGGTAGACTAGTTCTACTTCTATATGTGTAACCAGGTAGACTAGTCCTACTTCTATATATGTAACCAGGTAGACTTGTCCTACTTCTATATGTGTAACCAGGTAGACTAGTTCTACTTCTATATGTGTAACCAGGTAGACTAGTCCTACTTCTATATATGTAACCAGGTAGACTTGTCCTACTTCTATATGATGTAATACCATCAGACATCCCCAAATGGGCACATTTGTCAAATCAAATCAAATCAAATTTTATTTGTCACATACACATGGTTAGCATATGTTAATGCGAGTGTAGCGAAATGCTTGTGCTTCTAGTTCCGACAATGCAGTAATAACCAACAAGTAATCTAACCTAACAATTCCACAACTACTACCTTATACATACAAGTGTAAAGGGATAAAGAATATGTACATAAAGATATATGAATGAGTGATGGTACAGAACGGCATAGGCAGGATGCAGTAGATGGTATAGAGTACAGTATATACATATGAGATGAGTAATGTAGGGTATGTAAACATAAAGTGGCATAGTTTAAAGTGGCTAGTGATACATGTATTACATAAAGATGGCAAGATGCAGTAGATGATATAGAGTACAGTATATACATATACATATGAGATGAGTAATGTAGGGTATGTAAACATTATAATTAAGTGGCATTGTTTAAAGTGGCTAGTGGTACATTTTTACATAATTCCATCAATTCCCATATTAAAGTGGCTGGAGTTGAGTCAGTATGTTGGCAGCGGCCGCTAAATGTTAGTGGTGGCTGTTTAACAGTCTGATGGCCTTGAGATAGAAGCTGTTTTTCAGTCTCTCGGTCCCTGCTTTGATGCACCTGTACTGACCTCGCCTTCTGGATGGTAGCGGGGTGAACAGGCAGTGGCTTGGGTGGTTGTTGTCCTTGATGATCTTTATGGCCTTCCTGTGACATCGGGTGGTGTAGGTGTCCTGGAGGGCAGGTAGTTTGCCCCCGGTGATACGTTGTGCAGACCTCACTACCCTCTGGAGAGCCTTACGGTTGTGGGCGGAGCAGTTGCCGTACCAGGCGGTGATACAGCCCGACAGGATGCTCTCGATTGTGCATCTGTAGAAGTTTGTGAGTGCTTTTGGTGACAAGCCGAATTTCTTCAGCCTCCTGAGGTTGAAGAGGCGCTGCTGCGCCTTCTTCACAACGCTGTCTGTGTGGGTGGACCAATTCAGTTTGTCCGTGATGTGTACACCGAGGAACTTAAAACTTTCCACCTTCTCCACTACTGTCCCGTCGATGTGGATAGGGGGGTGCTCCCTCTGCTGTTTCCTGAAGTCCACAATCATCTCCTTTGTTTTGTTGACATTGAGTGTGAGGTTATTATCCTGACACCACACTCCGAGGGCCCTCACCTCCTCCCTGTAGGCCGTCTCGTCGTTGTTGGTAATCAAGCCTACCACTGTAGTGTCATCCTCAAACTTGATGATTGAGTTGGAGGCGTGCATGGCCACGCAGTCGTGGGTGAACAGGGAGTACAGGAGAGGGCTCAGAACGCACCCTTGTGGGGCCCCAGTGTTGAGGATCAGCGGGGTGGAGATGTTGTTACCTACCCTCACCACCTGGGGGCGGCCCGTCAGGAAGTCCAGGACCCAGTTGCACAGGGCGGGGTCGAGACCCAGGGTCTCGAGCTTGATGACGAGTTTGGAGGGTACTATGGTGTTAAATGCTGAGCTGTAGTCGATGAACAGCATTCTCACATAGGTATTCCTCTTATCCAGATGGGTTAGGGCAGTGTGCAGTGTGGTTGCGATTGCGTCGTCTGTGGACCTATTGGGTCGGTAAGCAAATTGGAGTGGGTCTAGGGTGTCCGGTAGGGTGGAGGTGATATGGTCCTTGACTAGTCTCTCAAAGCACTTCATGATGACGGAAGTGAGTGCTACGGGGCGGTAGTCGTTTAGCTCAGTTACCTTAGCTTTCTTGGGAACAGGAACAATGGTGGCCCTCTTGAAGCATGTGGGAACAGCAGACTGGGATAAGGTTTGATTGAATATGTCCGTAAATACACCAGCCAGCTGGTCTGCGCATGCTCTGAGGACGCGGCTGGGAATGCCGTCTGGGCCTGCAGCCTTGCGAGGGTTAACACGGTTAAATGTTTTACCCACCTCGGCTGCAGTGAAGGAGAGCCCGCAGGTTTTGGTACCGGGCCGTGTCAGTGGCACTGTATTGTCCTCAAAGCGAGCAAAAAACATATTTAGCCTGTCTGGGAGCAAGACATCCTGGTCCGCGACGGGGCTGGTTTTCTTTTTGTAATCCGTGATTGACTGTAGACCCTGCCACATACCTCTTGTGTCTGAGCTGTTGAATTGCGACTCTACTTTGTCTCTATACTGGGACTTAGCTTGTTTGATTGCCTTGCGGAGAGAATAGCTACACTGTTTGTATTCGGTCATGTTTCCGGTCACCTTGCCCTGTTAAAAGCAGTTGTTCGCGCTTTCAGTTTCACGCGAATGCTGCCGTCAATCCACGGTTTCTGGTTTGGGAATGTTTTAATCGTTGCTGTGGGTACGACATCGTCAATGCACTTTCTAATGAACTCGCTCACCGAATCAGCATATTCGTCAATGTTGTTGTTGGACGCAATGCGGAACATATTCCAATCCGCGTGATCGAAGCAGTCTTGAAGCGTGGAATCAGATTGGTCGGACCAGCATTGAACAGACCTGAGCGCGGGAGCTTGTTGTTTTAGCTTCTGTTTGTAGGCTGGAAGCAACAAAATGGAGTCGTGGTCAGCTTTTCCGAAAGGAGGGCGGGGGAGGGCCTTATATGCGTCGCTGGAAGTTAGTGTAACAATGATCCAGGGTTTTACCAGCCCTGGTAGCACAATCGATATGCTGATAGAATTTAGGGAGTTTTGTTTTCAGATTAGCCTTGTTAAAATCCCCAGCTACGATGAATGCAGCCTCAGGGTGTGTGGTTTCCAGTTTACAAAGAGATAAAGTTCGTTCAGGGCCATCGATGTGTCTGCTTGGGGGGGAATATATACGGCTGTGATTATAATCGAAGAGAATTCCCTTGGTAGATAATGCGGTCGACATTTGATTGTGAGGAATTCTAGATCCGGTGAACAGAATGACTTGAGTTCCTGTATGTTGTTATGATCACACCACGTCTCGTTGATCATAAGGCATACACTCCCGCCCCTCTTCTTACCAGAAAGATGTTTGTTTCTGTCGGCGCGATGCGTGAAGAAACCAGCTGGCTGCACCGACTCCGTTATCGTCTCTTGAGTTAGCCATGTTTCCGTGAAGCAGAGAACGTTACAATCCCTGATGTCTCTCTGGAATGTAACCCTTGCTCGGATTTCATCAACCTTATTGTCAAGAGACTGGACATTGGCGAGTAGTATGCTAGGGAGTGGAGCGCGATGTGCCCGTCTCCGAAGCCTGACCAGGAGACCGCTACGTTTGCCCCTTTTACGGCGTCGCATAGGGTCGCCGGCTGGGATCAGATCCATTGTATTGGGTGGAAGGCAAAACACTGGATCCGTTTCGGGAAAGTCATATTCCTGGTTGGAACGATGGTGAGTTGACGTTGCTCTTATATTCAGTAATTCCTCCCGACTGTATGTAATGAAACCTAAGATTACCTGGGGTACCAATGTAAGGAATAACACATAAAAAAACAAAATACTGCATATTTTCCAAGGAACGCGAAGCGAGGCGGCCATCTTGGTCGGCGCCGGAAGTCAATGAAGGAAGTTCTTCCGGCGCCTACATTTGCGCGCAGGACAGGTAGACTAGTCCTACTTCTCTATGTGTAACTAGGTAGACTAGTCCTACCTCTATATGTGTAACCAGGTAGACTAGTCCTACTTCTATATGTGTAGCCAGGTAGACTAGTCCTACTTCTATATGTGTAACCAGGTAGACTAGTCCTACTACTATATGAGTAATCAGGTAGACTAGTCCTACTTCTATATGTGTAACCAGGTAGACTAGTCCTACTTCTATATGTGTAACCAGGTAGACTAGTCCTACTTCTATATGTGTAATCAGGTAGATTAGTCCTACCTCTATATGTGTAATCAGGTAGACTAGTCCTACTTCTATATGTGTAATCAGGTAGATTAGTCCTACCTCTATATGTGTAACCAGGTAGACTAGTCCTACTTCTATATGTGTAACCAGGTAGACTAGTCCTACTTCTATATGTGTAACCAGGTAGACTAGTCCTACTTCTATATGTGTAACCAGGTAGACTAGTCCTACTTCTATATGTGTAACAAGGTAGACTAGTCCTTCTATATGTGTAACCAGGTAGACTAGTCCTACTTCTATATGTGTAACCAGGTAGACTAGTCCTACTACTATATGGGTAATCAGGTGTGCATCCTTACTCAACATTGACAGGAGTGTTTCAAACAAAAGACAATGAATAAATTTACAAAACTGACGCATCTTGCGGGGTCAGGTCTGGGTGGTCTGCCAGGGGCCGTTTCATTTAGTATCCGTTTTGGTCGGCATGGGGAATGATTGGATTTCCCCATAGTATGTTGTACCGAAATCGACTGAAAGGGAGTGTACCTTTATGACTATAATTACTGTTCCCCGAAGGAGGGAAACGAGGTACAACACCTGTTTGTCCCCGCCCCTTCCTGGGTCGGTGAAGAGCGGTATTAAATTGAATATGACCTAAGGCTCGTTTTTCTGTGTTTATTATAATTAAGTCTATGATTTGATATTTGATAGAGCAGTCTGACTGAGCGGTGGTAGGCAGCAGCAGGCTCGTAAGCATTCATTCAAACAGCACTTTCCTGCGTTTGCCAGCAGCTCTTCGCAATTCTTGAAGCACAGTTCTGTTCATGACTTCAAGCCTATCAACTCCCAAGATTAGGCTGGCAATACTATAGTGCCTATGAGAACATTCGGGGTGGCAGGGTAGCCTAGTGGTTCGAGCGTTGGACGAGTAACCGAAAGGTTGCAAGTTCAAATCCCCAAGCTGATAAGGTACAAATCTGTCGTTCTACCCCTAAACAGGCAGTTAACCCACTGTTCCTAGGCTGTCATTGAAAATACGAATTTGGTCTTAACTGACTTGCCTAGTAAAATAAAGGTACAAAAATATATTAAATAAAAATGTTAATTAAATACAAATGGTATTGAGAGAAATAGTTATATGTTAAAAGCTTTTTTTTACGTAAGTGTTTTTTTAAAGTGTTGTTGTTAGGTGAAGTTATGGGTCCTAAAGTAGGTCTATGTTGTTGTTATGGGTCCTACAGTAGGTCTATGTTGTTGTTATGGGTCCTACAGTAGGTCTATTTTGTTGTTATGGGTCCTACAGTAGGTCTATGTTGTTGTTATGGGTCCTACAGTAGGTCTATGTTGTTGTTATGGGTCCTACAGTAGGTCTATGTTGTTGTTATGGGTCCTACAGTAGGTCTATCTTGTTGTTAGGTGAAGTTATGGGTCCTACAGTAGGTCTATCTTGTTGTTAGGTGAAGTTATGGGTCCTACAGTAGGTCTATCTTGTTCTTAGGTGAAGTTATGGTCCTACAGTAGGTCTATCTTGTTGTTAGGTGAAGTTATGGGTCCTACAGTAGGTCTATGTTGTTGTTAGGGGAAGTTATGGGTCCTACAGTAGGTCTATGTTGTTGTTAGGGGAAGTTATGGGTCCTACAGTAGGTCTATGTTGTTGTTAGGTGAAGTTATGGTCCTACAGTAGGTCTATGTTGTTGTTAGGTGAAGTTATGTCCTACAGTAGGTCTATGTTGTTGTTAGGTGAAGTTATGGGTCCTACAGTAGGTCTATGTTGTTATCAGGTGAAGTTATGTGTCCTACATTAGGTCTATGTTGTTGTTAGGTGAAGTTATGGGTCCTACAGTAGGTCTATGTTGTTGTTAGGTGAAGTTATGGGTCCTACAGTAGGTCTATGTTGTTGTTAGGTGAAGATATAGGTCCTACAGTAGGTCTATGTTGTTGTTAGGTGAAGTTGTGGGCCAATTTGTTAAACACTTAATGTACAAACCCTCAGTTTTCTCGCTGATGGCAAAGCTAGCTAAAGAGCATTTTACTGGTTGAAGTGTTTTATAAGTATAAAGCAGTTGATTTGCGACAATAACACAAACATATTAAGCAGGAGATTCAAACGAGCCTAACAGTTGTAATCCAATAGTAATGTGAAATGCACTCATAAGCAACCTGGAAATGGAGGCTATTTTTGCTGTCAGCCTATGAGAACTCCCCTGAGTTTTCCCCCACGGTGGTGAATTAGTGAATAGACACAGAGCTTAATGTGAGTTTCCTTGAGTAGCACTCCTGATCTTGCGCTGTAATATTCAGAATACATTGTGGAAAACTAAAATCTTTGTTCACCATTTTTGTTCCAGACAGATATACTACATCCATAACTAGTGGTTTCCTCATTACCAGATGTACTACATCCATAACTAGTGGTTTCCTCATTACCAGATATACTACATCCATAACTAGTGGTTTCCTCATTACCAGATATACTACATCCATATCTAGTGGTTTCCTCATTAGCAGGGAGGTGTTTCTGCAATCAAATTGTGTGTGCATCGCCCTCGTGCTGCAATTTTAGCAAACACAGAAAGGGGCCTTTTTTGGAGATCAAAGGTCGTCTGCCACACGGCTTAGGTTTTGACTGTCTTAAGACAATTGTAAAGTAATTTAACAGACCTCTGGGCATCACCTTTTACCTCAAATAAACAGTGGATTTCTGCTGTTGTGGCCCTTTAACCGTCTGACTTTGTTGTTCACACAGGAGAGAGATGTGACTATCGTGGATCCTCTGGGGAGCCTCAACAACAACATGATGCTGAAGAGGCAGAGAAGAGTCTCTCCACATCAGAACACCTCAAGAAACACCAGTGGAGACCCACAGGGAAGAAATCTCACCGCTGCTCTGACTGTGGGAAGAGATTCACCTCATCAGGCATTAAAATTCATCAGAGAATCCACACAGGAGAGAAACCTTTTAGCTGTGGTCAATGTGGGAAGAGTTTTTCAACATCTGGCTCTCTGACTCTGCACCAGAGAACACACACAGGAGAGAAACCTTATAGCTGTGGTCAATGTGGGAAGAGTTTTGGTCAATCTTGCCATCTGGTATCACACCAGAGAACACACACAGGAGAGAAATCTTATAGTTGTGGTCAATGTGGAAAGAGTTTTTCTACACCTGGCTGTCTGGCTCTGCTCCAGAGAACACACACAGGAGAGAAACCTTATAGCTGTGGTCAATGTGGGAAGAGTTTTGGTCAATCTTGCCATCTGGTATCACACCAGAGAATACACACAGGAGAGAAACCTTACAGCTGTGGTCAATGTGGGAAGAGATGTTCTACATCTGGCCATCTGACTGTACACCAGAGAATACACACAGGAGAGAAACCTTACAGCTGTGATCAATGTGGGAAGAGTTTTGCTGCATCTATAACTCTGACTCAACACCAGAGAACACACACAGGAGAGAAACCATATAGCTGTGATCAATGTGCGAAGAGTTTTAGTCAATCTGGACATCTGACAGTGCACCAGAGAACACACACAGGAGAGAAACCGTTTAGCTGTGATCAATGTGGGAAGAGTTTTGCTGCATCTATAACTCTGACTCGACACCAGAGAACACACACAGGAGAGAAATCTTATAGCTGTGGTCAATGTGGGAAGAGTTTTTCTTCTTCTAGCTGTCTAACTATACACCATAGAACACACACAGGAGAGAAACCTTATAGCTGTGATCAATGTGGGAAGAGTTTTAGTCAATCTGGAGATCTGACAGTGCACCAGAGAACACACACAGGAGAGAAACCGTTTAGCTGTGATCAATGTGGGAAGAGTTTTGTTCGATCTGGCCATCTGACAGTACACCAGAGAACACACACAGGAGAGAAACGTCTTAGCTGTGACCAGAGATAATCTGATAAAAGATCTCTGATCAAATATCAGAACATTTATATATGAAGGAGTTGTTTCATGATATCAATGAATTAATGTCACAATGTAGAATGTTTTAACATTGTAGTAGGAGTATTTTAATGTCTCAATGTAGAATGTTTTAATATATAGTATATTAATATACTCTGCAGTCAGTCAGTCAGAATGTCACAATGTAGAACCCTAAACGTTTGCCAATTGATTTCAACATGATATGGACATTAGGCTCATTGGGAGAAATCCAGGCTCTGAATTGAAAGAGTACTATTTATGTGATTTAACACAAAGTGACTAACAAAAAAAGAGTTGTCCTCTAACCAGTGATGTACACATTATTCCCAGAATCAACTGATTTCAACATAATATCGATGAGTTATGACAAATAAGTGTTGTGTTCCTTTGTTTAGCGACCCCTACATTTAAATGCATCACTCCAATATGTAGCTGACTGTCTTCTGCAGGTTGTCCTCTAACCAGTGAGGTAAAATATATCTCCCATTTCCATGTGTTTTTTTAGTTGTGTTAGTTTCAACAGCACGTACAACCTGATGTCCCCCCTAATCGATATCAGTGATTTATTGCTACTTGTCAAAACAACAGTGTTTCTGGTGCTTGTGCAGTTTATAAGGAGCTTGTTTAAGTAATATGATTATTGTGGCAGATGATTGTGTATATAGTACATTTTACGTTTATGTTTTCAATTTATCACAAACTGTTTCTGCATTTGGACTATTGATTTGGACACGTTTAAACTGTGACATTGGGGATATCCCACCTAGCAAAATGACGTTGAAAATAAGACTATGACCGACATACAATATAAGTTTGGTTTTAGTTGAAAGTTGAAAAGAAAACTATTTAATTTCAACGTACTCGCAGCTTATACACATGTACGCTGTATAATAAATCGGTCTATAATCAATTTTATTAACAATCATAATAAAATGAGTCAAATAAATGTTCATATTTTTTTCCTGTGAAGCCATTGTGTTGCATCCATGTCTGAAATGTGCTGTATAAATAAAGCTTGATTTGATTTCAACTAATGAACCCAATGACCAATCAACAGACTCTTGGTCCCTCTTAGTATGAAAAACAGTATCACTTTTCCAGCCTGCTGAAGGCCTGGTGGAGTGGTAAACACCACCCCCGGCTCTACCAGGGGCTTGAGGTGGTCTCCCGCAGCTCTGCTGGCGGAGTGGTAACCACCACCCCCAGCTCTACCAGGGGCTTGAGGTGGTCTCCCGCAGCTCTGCTGGCGGAGTGGTAAACACCACCCCCGGCTCTACCAGGGGCTTGAGGTGGTCTCCCACAGCTCTGCATCTGTAAAGAGATGGGGTGAATGAGTGGGGAAAAGAACATTTGACACAAATTACCTTAACAATAACAAAGAACAAATGTGTGTGCCTGAGGGGAAATTCACTTTCATACAGCCAAAAGGGGTGAGAAATTACACCAATATACTCATGTAAATAAACATAGATGATGGAACATATTCCCTTATGCTGACGTGATGAACCGTTAAGGGGACACAAATGTTTGCCATCTAAACCACGTGTGACCTTTCACCTCTCTGGCTGTAGAAGTGTTCTTCCTAACCAGTCCCTCAACAGCTCTCTGACTGAGCTCCACCCTCACTGGGTCTTCAGAGGAGAGGAAGGCTGAGGAGGGATGGAAGGATGAATGGATCAGTCAGTCAATAAAATGTAGAGCTGCTGTCTGACAAAATCCCTATTATAGTAGTTCATTAAAGTAAATATGGCTTTATGACTGCTGAATACCAACTATCAATCACTTAGATCATGTATTTTCAGGTAGAGATACATCCTTGGGACGTCCCTAGCCCATTGAAGTTGACATTTAAAATGGTTAAGGTTAGGGTTTAGGGTAGGAATGTCCCAAGAATCCCAGAAAGCATTGACCATTGTAACCGATGTGAAATGGCTAGCTAGTTAGCGGGGTGCGCGCTAATAGAGATGGTAACGATGTTTCGTGGGAGGCAGTTGTTCATGTGTGCAGAGTCCCTGGTTCGAGCCCAGGTAGGGGCGAGGAGAGGGACGGAAACTATACTGTTACACATTCTTCGGTCTCTTTTACGTAGCAGGTGTAAAAGAAACACAGACAAGACAAGTAGGTACACAGTGCATTATGGTCATTGTAGTTTAAAAAATAGCATCTAATTATGCGTAACTGTATGTGGGGTTGTTAGAGAAGAATGTGATTGTCAGCCCTAACAATACATTCTAGCACCTCATCAGGCTCTGAAAAAGTCTTCATTGATGACGTGTTCCTTCTATTCCAGGGGACAGCAGAAGAACTTCATCGATTCCACTCCTTCATCAATACAAGCAGTTAACATCTGAAATTCACCCTCACCTTTGATGCGCATGAAACAAGTTATCTGGACATTTTGATTAAGAAGGAGGGGTGTGGATTTAGCACAGACCTATACAGGAAGCAGACGGACAGGAATTCCCTGTTACGTGGAGACACCCCTAAAAAAACAATTGTAATACTTGAGTAAAGGAAACATTTCAAATGTAAATTGGTAATTTAAATATTGTAAATTAAAAAAAAAAACATTACTGTTTGTACTTGTAGGTAACCAGATCGTGACTACAACTAAGTTACTAAGTCTTTAACCACATTGTGTTGTTACACTGGTGAGTAAAAACTCATGCTTCCTACACTTTAACTTTTTGTCTGAAAATAAAATGTACGTTTTACTGAACTGGGTCCAGTCAGCAGATGGACTAGATGCCGCTTTGGTCGCCCGTTGTGACTCCGTCAAGAATTCAGCAGAGCAAGTTTGTATGAAGGTCTGGTTATTAAATGGGTTCATAGTTCAATAATAATATCCTCTAAAACGCTCTGGTGACAAACTTTGCTGCCCTGTTTCCAGTTGTCCACATGGCTGGGAGAACCTATTCAAGTAAGTAAATAGATTTTGAAAATGTAAAAAAACAACAATGTATTATTAGCTAACTAGCTACAGTGCAGGCTAACTCAAATGAGCTGCTAAATGAGCTATCTAGTTGGCTAGCTAGCTATCTAACCAACTTCACATACTGTATATGTAACGGATGTGAAATGGCTAGCTAGTTAGCGGGTACGCGCTACTAGGGTTTCAATCAGTTACGTCACTTGCTCTGAAACCTAGAAGTAGTGTTGATCAAGTGGTATTTATGTATTCATTTGTGATGCTATCCTTGATATGATCCTGTTATTGTCACATGCTACACATGTACATATGTGTGCCCATGCATCTATCAATTCAATGTTATCATGATTTTTTTATCAGGGATATTATACTTTAGTAATCCACAATGACCTGGTGACTACACTATGCACAACCAAAGGCTCTTTTAAGAGGGTGCTGTTCCCTGGCAACACCATAGACTACACTATGCACAACCAAAGGCTCTTTTAACAGGGTGCTGTTCCCTGGCAACACCATAGACTACACTATGCACAACCAAAGGCTCTTTAAGAGGGTGCTGTTCCCTGGCAACACCATAGACTACACTATGCACAACCAAAGGCTCTTTTAAGAGGGTGCTGTTCCCTGGCAACACCATAGACTACACTATGCACAACCAAAGGCTCTTTTAAGAGGGTGCTGTTCCCTGGCAACACCATAGACTACACTATGCACAACCAAAGGCTCTTTTAAGAGGGTGCTGTTCCCTGGCAACACCATAGACTACACTATGCTCAACCAAAGGCTCTTTTAAGAGCCATTCACATTGCAATAAGAGTATTCTTCCATTTACTTAGCTATGTCAACTGCAGTTATTCAATTCACAGTTTCTCTCCCTTTAACTGTGGCTCCTTCCACCTTCAAAGAATAGGCAAGAGGGCCAACCATGGAGAATAGTAAGACACTTCATTATTTCTATAATTACGCTATAATTGTTTGTCCTTGTGTGTCGGTTCATGTTTTTCAGCATAAAGTACTCTGCAGCCACTTAGTGTGGTGTGGACACCAGGTGAGGCCACACACAGATTCCTGTTGAACACTGTCGCTTTAACAACCTTATTTTCTCAATAACAGTCTCTCTCCTTCACTTCATCCCTCTCTCCCCTTCTCCCTAAATCCTCTAGGTTATATCAGCTGTGTCGGTGAACCCCTCCTGCATCTGAACTGGCTACATAGAGGGCACAGCATGATCAGAGGTGAGAGGTCACATGGTCAGGTCAACAGGAAGTATTATTAAAGAGATGCTTTACATTGAAATACAGAGAGATGCAGTAGTCCCAGAGTTAATGATCCAAGGTCAGTTTATATTATACAGGAAGTATTATTAAAGAGATGCTTTACATTGAAATACAGACAGATGCAGTAGTCCCAGAGTTAATGATCCCAGGTCAGTTTATACTATACAGGAAGTATTATTAAAGAGATGCTTTACATTGAAATACAGATAGATGCAGTAGTCCCAGAGTTAATGATCCAAGGTCAGTTTATATTATACAGGAAGTATTATTAAAGAGATGCTTTACATTGAAATACAGATAGATGTAGTAGTCCCAGATTTACTGATCCAAGGTCAGTTTTGCATTTCACCTCCTGATTGATGACTAACAATGTTAGAATAAAAACTAAAAACACAAGGCTTAAACATGCTATCTCTCTCTCCATCTGTCTCTCGTCTGCAGATATGTTTTGATGTGAGAGGATGCCAACCCCCAGTCCCATCATCGCCATCTCAGCTGCTTTTAAGATAACCTTTAGGCCGATGTGAGACACTATTATGTAATTGTGATGAACTGAGAGAATATTTAGGTAGCACTGTGATTCATTAATCATGTGCTGCCTTCCCTGCTCCTATGTGCTTACCTCTTTCCCTTTCTGTCTTTTACACCTCTCTCTCCACCTCCTCTTTCTTCCTCTGTTTTTATAATGCACAACAGATGTGCATTGAAGGACAGATTGAACTTGTATTTATAAAACTAGGATAATGAGCTTTTCAATCAAGCATTTCACATTCTCTACTGGTTGAAATGAAGTGTAATGTGATGAAATACTCCACCTATCCTGTGTTTATCAGATCAATGCAGATGAAGGGCATTAGATGTTGAGATGAACCAGTGTTAAGAGTATTTACATGATGCATAGGAAGTGTAGTGTTCTGTTTTTTAACATTATATTTCTGTATATATGAATTAACTAGTTAAATCCTGTTTCTAGTCTATTATTTACAATGTGTAACCATTGATGTCCCAGGACCAAGATTGGTAAACACTGTTGAAGTGTATAATTGTAATACATAC
The DNA here is from genome assembly GCF_016432855.1 of Salvelinus namaycush. Lineage (NCBI taxonomy): Eukaryota > Metazoa > Chordata > Actinopteri > Salmoniformes > Salmonidae > Salvelinus > Salvelinus namaycush. The sequence continues at coordinate 109,708 of NW_024061314.1, read as the reverse complement.
ATGCAGACACAGCATCATTCAAAGACTGGAATTTGATACTCCTGGTATTGGATATGACTGAAAAATAATCTCAAAGACATTCATACCTAAACTGCACCTTTATTTGCCAAGGTAGAGTACATGATCAGTGAATATATTAAATGTACAGGCTACAATGTGGGGATCTCATGCATGGTAATAACTACATGTATATATGACTTGCATCCTTGGTACAACATGATATTATATTCTACTCAATCCATAGGCTTCATTAATGTCATTCAGGCTGTTTTGAAGTTGATACAATTGGCTATGATAGCTGAGGTTCATAGCTAGGTTCTGAACTAATATGTATACCAAACGGTTGGGTCCATACACAGATCGGCTAGATAGCTAGCTACACATCGATGGGCATACAGGGATTTTAATCATCCACTGCACAATAAGCAAGAACATAGCTAGCTACGTGATTTCATCTATCTGCATGGCAAATATCAGCAAGGCAAGCTTACAAAATTGTACATTCAATTTGCAGTAAATTCTTCAGCTAGCTAGATTCTAGACATCCACTGTTTCACAAATCAACCGCCTGGTTTGCTGGTTGTTTCAGGAGTCCCTAAAACAACCAGAATTACAATTTCATACTCATGTCACAACACCCATAAAGCTAGTCAGCTAGCTGGCTAATGTTAGCTGGGTCAGCTAGCTGGCTAATGTTAGCTAGTCTGCTAGCTGGTTAATGTCAGCTACCTTGCTAAATCGCGATTTTCATAAATGAACTTTATGATAAAAAAATGCATAATCGTTTGTCTCTACATGAACTAACATTCCTGTCAACTGTACATGTTTTTTGCATGATTCGTTATGACGTTATAATCCCTTACATTTGCTTCCATCCTAGTATTTCTGTTCGCCATCTTTGATTCAGTTCAGATCTGTGTAGGGGTACCCCTCTCTCCTAGTATTTATGTTCGTCATCTTTGATTCAGTTCAGTTCTGTGTAGGGGTACCCCTCTCTCCTAGTATTTCTGTCCGCCATCTTTGATTCAGTTCAGTTCTGTGTAGGGGTACCCCATTTATGTTCGTCATCTTTGATTCAGTTCAGTTCTGTGTAGGGGTACCCCTCTCTCCTAGTATTTCTGTCCGCCATCTTTGATTCAGTTCTGTGTAGGCGTACCCCTCTCTCCTAGTATTTCTGTCCGCCATCTTTGATCCACTTCAGTTCTTTGTAGGGTTACCCCTCTCTCCTAGTATTTCTGTCCGCCATCTTTGATTCAGTTCTGTGTAGGCGTACACCTCTCTCCTAGTATTTCTGTCCGCCATCTTTGCTGAAGAAAGTCTAACAGTCACTAGCGCAGCAGCAGCCTCCCCCGGTCCTAGTGCCGGCCCAGTGAAAAGTTTAAGATGCGATGGAACGGTTGACGAAAATAAGAAATCACAGAAAAAATATATTGACTGATATTAAATTATTTAGGGAGGGGGGCTAATTAATATTTTAGGACTAGCTATGTTCCAGATTCCTACCTACCTTTGTCTGAAAATTTTATTTACATTTTACTCAACTGCGTTACCCACTCCATTTAGCAGATGGCGGTCTGGGGCTTTAAGGCAATGCTGCTACTGTGACGTATAATCTAGTGGACGGAACGCTTCTTTCAACAGCAGCAAAAGTAATTCAGCCACCTCGGTAGCTTGCTAGCCAAAATAGACGAACCAATAAAGCTCTTTAGACGCGTTAGTGTATATTAGCCACTGTATTTTAAACCCACTTCTGTCGTCTAGTTAGTTATCCCTTTTAATTTCATAATTTTCATATTTACGGTATTGTTTTCATTCATCTAGCGGGCTGGTTAAGTTAGCATTAGCCTAGCTAGCTAACATCTCCAACCATGAGGTCACTAAGCTACTCTCTTGTTAATGAAGAGGAGGACTGCTGGACGGAGAAAGAAGCTCTGGTGAAAGAGGAGGAGGAAGAGGAGGATGTCACAGTAAAACAAGAATTAGAGGGTGAGGCTGTTACAGTTAAACAAGAATATAAAGACGTTTCAGTGAAAGAAGAGGAAGACGCGTTCAAAGAGGAAGAGGATTTTACAGTAAAAGAAGAAGAGGAAGAGGATTTTACAGTAAAAGAAGAGGAGGATGCAGCTTTTGGGGTGAAAGAGGAGGAGGGGGAGATGACTGTCACATCGAAAAAGGAGGAGGAGGAAACTGGATATCTGGGCCCGGTTTCCCAAACGCATCTTAAGGCATCCAATGGTTCTAAGGATGAACTTAGCCATAAGATGGTTTTGAGAGACTGTTCCCTGATTAACACTAGTAAGTACTGTCTTAAAAACAGGGACACAAACTCTGTTTTTTTATTTAACCAGGTGGCCATGATGTCATAATGATAGTTTAACCAGTTGGCCATGATGTCATAATGATAGTTTAACCAGGTGGCCATGATGTCATAATGATATTCGTTCTCATTTACAACTGCGACCTGGCCAAGATAAAGCAAAGCAGTGAGACAAAATAACAGAGTTACACGTGGGATAAACAAACGTAGAGTCAATAACAAAATAGAAACATCGAAATACAGAGTGTGCAAATGGAGTAAGGAGGCACGGCAATAAATAGGCCATAGTAACAAGTTCTCATTTGCAACTGCGACCTGGCCAAGATAAAGCAAAGCAGTGTGACACAGACAACAACACAGAGTTACACATGGAATAACATACAATAAACAAGCCAATAACACAATAAGCAAGTCAATGACAGTAGGAAAAAGAGAGTCTATATATAGTGTGTGCAAAAGGCATGAGGAGGTAGGCAATAAATAGGCCATAGTAGCGAAGAATTACAATTTAGCAGATTAACACTGGAGTGATAAATGAGCAGATGATGATGTGCAAGTAGAGATACTGGTGTGCAAAAGAGCAGAAAAGTAAATAAAAACCGTTTGGGGATGAGGTAGGTAGATTGGGTGGACTATTTACAGATGGACTATGTACAGCTGCAGCGATCGGTTAGCTGCTCAGATAGCTGATGTTTAAAGTTGGTGAGGGAAATATAAGTCTCCAGCTTCAGCGATTTTTGAAATTCGCTCCTGTCACTGGCAGCAGAGAACTGGAAGGATGTGTGGTGGTAACGGGGAAATCTGCAATTGCTACATCTATATTTTGACTTTTAAATTATTTATTTATAGCCATTGATTCTTGAAGAATATAACACATGCCTCATGAGCTTAGTTCAACTGTTGTACCCCATCAGAACCCCAAATAAGCTTTTTTTACTCCAATGTTTAGCAACAATGTAAATCAACACTGTATAGCCTCAACATGGTTAAAACTATAATGTTGATATCATGGATGGTCAGTCCTTTCATCCATAGGTCTGTCTATGAATTTGAAAGTAGTTACATTTCTCCACCCCCATCCATCATCTTATTAGCAAAATAGTGGTGGAATTACAGCTTTGTTATTGGTTGATTGATTCTTGTGTGGCTTTTTTAAAGGGACAACCTAGTATTTAAACAGCAACAAAATGGCTGCCCAGAGACTTGGTTTGGTAAACAGCTGAGGAATGGGGGCTTGGATGGGGTCTGGAGAAATGTAACCACTCTCAAATTAATAGAGAAAGCTATTGTATCAACCTTAACCCAAAACCTAGCGACCTCGTCAAGAAGTTCAGACATCTTGGCAAAACAGTTATAAGGTGTTGGCTTGACAGTCGCTGGACCCAGGTTTGAGTTCAGCTCAGGGCTTCCCCACGAATTCACTACACTATGAATACAAGGACTGGCCATGCATGTTGTCATAATGATAGTTTAACCAGGTTTCTAGGATATATAGTATATTCTAGAATTCATCCATGATGTCATAATGATAGTTTAACCAGGTTTCTAGGATATATAGTATATTCTAGAATTGCCAGTGTAGATTTCCTGTAGGGTCAAATTGTTAGAGCTGTTGATAAATCATTGTATAATATTCAGCATTTATTTTCATGCCATTACATCAATACAGCCCAACCAGAAGAGAAGAAACTCTTCCTGAACCACCTCCTCTTGCTGGCCTTCATACATTCTGACGTTGCTGGTAATAGGCTACACAAGCAGTCGGCAACCTACATTTGGAGTGCAAATGTATCTTACCATTTCTACTGATCTGGTGACAGTTATGATTTTCATATGTTCATTTTACTGGAACAGTTTCATTTAATTTATAATAGTATCTCAAAATCATTGTCTGTGATTAATCTACATTCTATCTAAATGAAAATTATACAAATCTAAAAGTAACTTTTATTGCCATTGCCACCTATGTAAAAAATAGCCTACATAAAGCCAACAAATAAAAATATTGCAAATAACTGTCCTATAAATCACATGGCCTGTCCATAACGAACTTGAAACATTGTATAAAATATTCTGGGCCCTCAGTTTCCCCTGCCTGTGAGTTCTCGACCGACACAGCTGTAGGTTATTTGTGAAAGGGATAAGAAGTAATCAGGTGTTTTGACATTTCCACTGGATCAGAGCATTACGTTTTTCCCTTTTGTGCCGAGTGGTTATCGAAAGGGCAAGAGCTGGAAATATTTTTCAAATACTTTGAGGAACTATTCTCCTTTGCAATTGACTTTGATTAGACTTTGTTTACTTGCTGTTTGAGGTGGGGGGAAAAATGTGCTTTGAGAAGCTCCACAACTCAGTGGTGGTGGTGCATTAAGACAATCAGAAATACTATCAGACATCCCCAAATGGGCACATTTATAGGCCTACATTTGTGTGCAGGCCAGGTAGACTAGTTTTACATCTATATGTGTAACTTGGTAGACTAGTTTTACATCTATATGTGTAACCAGGTAGACTAGTTTTACATCTATATGTGTAACCAGGTAGACTAGTCCTACTTCTATATGTGTAACCAGGTAGACTAGTCCTACTTCTATATGTGTAACCAGGTAGACTAGTCCTAATTCTATATGTGTAACCAGGTAGACTAGTCCTACTTCTATATGTGTCACCAGGTAGACTAGTCCTACTTCTATATGTGTCACCAGGTAGACTAGTCCTACTTCTATATGTGTAACCAGGTAGACTAGTCCTACTTCTATATGTGTAACCAGGTAGACTAGTCCTACTTCTATATGTGTAACCAGGTAGACTAGTCCTACTTCTATATGTGTAACCAGGTAGACTAGTCCTACTTCTATATGTGTTGTCAGGTTGACTAGTCCTACTTCTATATGTGTAACCAGGTAGACTAGTCCTACTTCTATATGTGTAACCAGGTAGACTAGTTCTACTTCTATATGTGTTGTCAGGTAGACTAGTCCTACTTCTATATGTGTTGTCAGGTAGACTAGTCCTACTTCTATATGTTTAACCAGGTAGACTAGTCCTACTTCTATATGTGTTGTCAGGTAGACTAGTCCTACTTCTATATGTGTAACCAGGTAGACTAGTCCTACTTCTATATGTGTAACCAGGTAGACTAGTCTTACTTCTATATGTGTAACCAGGTAGACTAGTCCTACTTCTTAATGTGTAACCAGGTAGACTAGTCCTACTTCTATATGTGTAACCAGGTAGACTAGTCCTACTTCTATATGTGTAACCAGGTAGACTAGTCCTACTTCTATATGTGTTGTTATTTAGACTAGTTCTACCTCTATATGTGTAACCAGGTAGACTAGTCCTACCTCTATATGTGTAACCAGGTAGACTAGTCCTACTTCTATATGTATAACCAGGTAGACTAGTCCTACTTCTATATGTGTTGTCAGGTAGACTAGTCCTACTTCTATATGTGTAACCAGGTAGACTAGTCCTACCTCTATATGTGTAACCAGGTAGACTAGTCCTACTTCTATATGTATAACCAGGTAGACTAGTCCTACTTCTATATGTGTAACCAGGTAGACTAGTCCTACCTCTATATGTGTAACCAGGTAGACTAGTCCTACCTCTATATGTGTTGTCAGGTAGACTAGTCCTACTTCTATATGTGTTGTCGGGTAGACTAGTCCTACTTCTATATGTGTAACCAGGTAGACTAGTCCTACTTCTATATGTGTAACCAGGTAGACTAGTTCTACTTCTATATGTGTTGTCAGGTAGACTAGTTCTACCTCTATATGTGTTGTCAGGTAGACTAGTCCTACTTCTATATGTGTTGTCAGGTAGACTAGTCCTACCTCTTTATGTGTTGTCGGGTAGACTAGTCCTACTTCTATATGTTTAACCAGGTAGACTAGTCCTACTTCTATATGTGTTGTCAGGTAGACGAGTCCTACTTCTATATCTGTAACCAGTTAGACGAGTCCTACTTCTATATGTGTAACCAGGTAGACTAGACCTACCTCTATATGTGTAACCAGGTAGACTCGTCCTACTTCTATATGTGTAACCAGGTAGACTCGTCCTACTTCTATATGTGTAACCAGGTAGACTCGTCCTACTTCTATATGTGTAACCAGGTAGACTCGTCCTACTTCTATATGTGTAACCAGGTAGACTTGTCCTACTTCTATATGTGTAACCAGGTAGACTCGTCCTACTTCTATATGTGTAACCAGGTAGACTCGTCCTACCTCTATATGTGTAACCAGGTAGACTAGTTCTACCTCTTTATGTGTAACCAGGTAGACTAGTCCTACTTCTATATGTGTTGTCAGGTAGACTAGTTCTTCTTCTATATGTGTAACCAGGTAGACTAGTCCTACTTCTATATGTGTAACCAGGTAGACTGGTCCTACTTCTATATGTGTAACCAGGTAGACTCATCCTACTTCTATATGTGTAACCAGGTAGACTAGACCTACCTCTATATGTGTAACCAGGTAGACTAGTCCTACCTCTATATGTGTTGTCGGGTAGACTAGTTCTACTTCTATATGTGTAACCAGGTAGACTAGTCCTACCTCTATATGTGTAACCAGGTAGACTAGTCCTACTTCTATATGTGTTGTTATTTAGACTAGTCCTACTTCTATATGTGTAACCAGGTAGACTAGTCCTACTTCTATATGTGTTGTTATTTAGACTAGTCCTACTTCTATATGTGTAACCAGGTAGACTGGTCCTACTTCTATATGTGTAATCAGGTAGACTAGTCCTTCTATATGTATAACCAGGTAGACTAGTCCTACTTCTATATGTGTAACCAGGTAGACTAGTTCTACTTCTATATGTGTTGTTATTTAGACTAGTTCTACTTCTATATGTGTAACCAGGTAGACTAGTCCTACTTCTATATGTGTAACCAGGTAGACTAGTCCTACTTCTATATGTGTAACCAGGTAGACTGGGTCTACTTCTATATGTGTAACCAGGTAGACTAGTCCTACTTCTATATGTGTAACCAGGTATACTAGTCCTACTTCTATATGTTTAACCAGGTAGAATAGTCCTACTTCTATATGTGTAACCAGGTAGACTAGTCCTACTTCCATATGTGTTGTTATTTAGACTAGTCCTACTTCTATATGTGTAACCAGGTAGACTGGTCCTACTTCTATATGTGTAATCAGGTAGACTAGTCCTTCTTCTATATGTATAACCAGGTAGACTAGTCCTACTTCTATATGTGTAACCAGGTAGACTAGTCCTACTTCTATATGTGTTGTTATTTAGACTAGTTCTACTTCTATATGTGTAACCAGGTAGACTAGTCCTACTTCTATATGTGTAACCAGGTAGACTGGTCCTACTTCTATATGTGTAACCAGGTAGACTGGTCCTACTTCTATATGTGTAACCAGGTAGACTAGTCCTACTTCTATATGTGTAACCAGGTAGACTAGTCCTACTTCTATATGTGTAACCAGGTAGACTAGTCCTACTTCTATATGTGTTGTCAGGTAGACTAGTCCTACTTCTATATGTGTTGTCAGGTAGACTAGTCCTACTTCTATATGTGTAACCAGGTAGACTGGTCCTACTTCTATATGTGTAATCAGGTAGACTAGTCCTACTTCTATATGTATAACCAGGTAGACGAGTCCTACTTCTAATTGTGTAACCAGGTAGACTAGTCCTACTTCTATATGTGTAACCAGGTAGACTAGTCCTACCTCTATATGTGTAACCAGGTAGACTAGTCCCCCTGCTATATGTGTAGTCAGGTAGACTAGTCCTACTTCTATATGTGTTGTCAGGTAGACTAGTCCTACTTCTATATGCGTTGTCGGGTAGACTAGTCCTACTTCTATATGCGTTTTCAGGTAGACTAGTCCTACTTCTATATGCGTAACCAGGTAGACTCGTCCTACTTCTATTTGTGTGCAAATTAATTACCTAATCATACAACGTGATTTTCTGGATTTTTGTTTTAGATTCCGTCACTCACAGTTGAAGTGTACCTATGATAAAAATTACAGACCTCTACATGCTTTGTAAGTAGGAAAACCTGCAAAATCGGCAGTGTATCAAATACTTGTTCTCCCCAGTGTATATATAAAAATAAAAAAAATAAAAAAATTGCTGACACCCCTCCCCAGAGGTATCTCATTATTGGGATTCATTGCTGATTCCTACCTGTAGCTCACTATGAGGTGTCTAGTGATAAAGGTTAAGGCAGGGCTTTCGACTCTGTCAATCACCACATTCTTATCGGCAGACTCAACAACCTTGGTTTCTCAAATGACTGCCTCGCCTGCTTCACCAACTACTTCTCAGATAGAGTTCAGTGTGTCAAATCGGAGGGCCTGTTGTCCAGACCTCTGGCAGCCTCTATGGGGGTGCCACAGGGTTCAATTCTCGGGCCGACTCCTTTTTCTGTATATATCAATGATGTCGCTCTTGCTGCGGGTGATTCTCTGATCCACCTCTACGCAGACGACACCATTCTGTATACATCTGGCCCTTCTTTGGACACTGTGTTAACAAACCTCCAAATGAGCTTCAATGTCATACAACTCTCCTTCCGTGGCCTCCAACTGCTCTTAAATGCTAGTAAAACTAAATGCTCTTCAACCGATCGCTGCCCTCACCCGCCCGACTAGCATCACTACTCTGGACGGTTCTGACTTAGAATATGTGGACAACTACAATTACCTAGGTGTCTGGTTAGACTGTAAACTTTCCTTCCAGACTCACATTAAACATCTCCAATCCCAAATTACATCTAGAATCTGCTTCCTATTTCGCAACAAAGCCTCCTAAACTCATGCTGCCAAACATACCCTCGTAAAACTGACTATCCTGCCGATACTTGACTTCAGTGATGTCATTTACAAAATAGCCTCCAACACTCTACCCAGCAAACTGGATGCAGTCTATCACAGTGCCATCCGTTTTGTCACCAAAGCCCCATATACCACCCACCGCTGCGACCTGTATGCTCTCGTTGGCTGGTCCTCGCTACATATTCATCGCTAAACCCACTGGCTCCAGGTCATCTGTAAGTCTTTGCTAGGTAAAGCTCCGCCTTAACTCAGCTCACTGGTCACCATAGCAACACCCACCCATAGCATGGCCTGTTTATTGCATTACCTCCTTACTACATTTGCACACACTGTATATAGATGTTTCTATTGTGTTATTGACTGTACGTTTGTTTATCCCACGTGTAACTCTGTTGGTTTTTTGTCGCACTGCTTTGCTTTATCTTGGCCAGGTCACAGTTGTAAATGAGAACTTGTTCTCAACTGGACACCTGGTTAAATAAAGGTGGGGGAAAAATGTAATTAAAAATACATTTAAAAAATCATAACTTTATTGACAACACCCAAATGGATACTGTCATTAACGCGATTCTTCAATAATTAAACATATTTCTTAATACTGTAGCAAACATTATATTACACAGGACATTCAAACGAGCCTTACAATTATAATCCAAAGTAGTGTGAAATGCACTCATAAGCAACCTGGAAATGGAGGTTACTCCCCTGAGTTTTCCCCCATTCACATTCAGAATACACTGTGAAAAACTAAAATCTTTGCTCACCATTTTTGCTCCAGACAGATATACTACATCCATAACTGTCGGTTTCCTCATTAGCAGGGAGGAGTTTCTACAACCAAATTGCATGTGCATCGCCCTCGTGCCGCAATTTTATTAAACACAGAAAGGGGCTTATATTGGAGACCAAAAGTCGTCTGGCACAGTGCTTAGTTTCAACAACATGAATAACTTATTTCTAGCCTACAATCATCGACGTTACTACTAAAATATGACTATTCTTGCTCATTTTAAGACAATTGTCAAATAATCATTACATTCATTACAGACGTCAATTGTTGTACAACATCATGGCTACGCTGTTGGCATCACCTTTTACAGTGGATTTCCACTGTTGTGGGCCTTTAATCATCTGACTTTGTTGTTCGCACAGGAGAGATACGGGACTATCGTGGATCCTCTGGGGAGCCTCAACAACCTCATGATGCTGACGAGGCAGAGAAGAGTCTCTCCACATCAGAACACCTCAATAAACACCTGCAGAGATCCACAGGGAAGAGAACTCACTGCTGCTCTGACTGTGGGAAGAGATTCACCTCATCAGGCATTAAAATTCATCAGAAAACACACAAAGGAGAGAAACCTTATAGCTGTGTTCAATGTGGGAAGAGTTTTTTTTACATCTAGCAATCTGACTATACACCAGAGAACACACACAGGAGAGAAACCTTATAGCTGTGATCAATGTGGGAAGAGTTTTAGTCAATCTAACCATCTGACAGTGCACCAGAGAACACACACAGGAGAGAAACCTTATAGCTGTTATCAATGTGGGAAGAGTTTTACTACATCTGGCTCTCTGACTTTACACCAAAGAACACACACAGGAGAGAAACCTTATAGCTGTTATCAATGTGGGAAGAGTTTTACTACATCTGGCTCTCTGACTTTACACCAAAGAACACACACAGGAGAGAAACCTTATAGCTGTGGTCAATGTGGGAAGAGTTTTAGTGAATCTAGCTCTCTGACAGTGCACCAGAGAACACACACAGGAGAGAAACCTTATAGCTGTGGTCAATGTGGGAAGAGTTTTACTACATCTGTCTCTCTGACTTTACACCAAAGAACACACACAGGAGAGAAACCTTATAGCTGTGATCAATGTGGGAAGAGTTTTTGTCAATCTGGCCAACTGACAGTGCACCAGAGAACACACACAGGAGAGAAACCTTATAGCTGTGATCAATGTGGGAAGAGTTTTTGTCAATCTGGCTATCTGACAGTGCACCAGAGAACACACACAGGAGAGAAACCTTATAGCTGTGATCAATGTGGGAAGAGTTTTACTACATCTGGCTCTCTGACTTTACACCAAAGAACACACACAGGAGAGAAACCTTATAGCTGTGGTCAATGTGGGAAGAGATTTACTACATCTGGCTCTCTGACTTTACACCAGAGAACACACACAGGAGAGAAACCTTATAGCTGTGGTCAATGTGGGAAGAGTTTTACTACATTTGGCTCTCTGACTTTACACCAGAGAACACACACAGGAGAGAAAATGTATAGCTGTGATCAATGTGGGAAGAGTTTTACTAGATCTGGCCATCTGACATTACACCAGAGAACACACACAGGAAAGAAACTTTATAGCTGTGATCAATGTGGGAAGAGTTTTTGTCAATCTAGGGATCTGACAGTGCACCAGAGAACACACACAGGAGAGAAACCTTATAGCTGTGATCAATGTGGTAAGAGTTTTATTCAATCTAGCCAGCTGACTGCACACCAGAGAACACACACAGGAGAGAAACCTTATAGCTGTGATCAATGTGGGAAGAGTTTTGTTCAATCTAGCTATCTGATAGTGCACAAGAGAACACACACAGGAGAGCCAATGTATAGCTGTGACCAGAGATAATCTGATAAAAGATCTCTGACTAATCATCAGAAAATACATGAAGGAGTTGTTTCATGATATCAGTGAAATTATGTCACAATGTAGAATGTTTTAACATTGTAGGAGGAGTATTTTAATGATGTCACAATGTAGAACCCTAAACGTTTGTCCCCTGTTCTATTGATTTCAACATGATATGGATATTAGCCTCAGGGGGAAAATCCAGGCTCTGAATTGGAAGAGTACTATTTATGAGATTTAGTAAGTACACATTATTCCCAGATTCCGTGTGGTTTTTGAGCTGTTAGTTTTAACAGGACGTGCAACCTCATCTCCTTCCTGTCGCACAAATGATTTTAGCATGAAATTGATTAGTTATGACAAATAAGTGTTGCGTTCCTTTGTTTAGCGACCCCTACATTTAAATGCATTCCAACATCACGTACAACCTGATTTCCCCCCTAATTGATATCAGTGATTTATTGCTACTTGTCAAAACAACGTTTCTGGAAATATGATTATTGTGGCAGATGTTTGTGTAAATAGCACATGTTATGTTTAGGTTTTCAATTTATCCCAAACTGTTTCTGCATATTGGTTATTGATTTGGACACGTTAAAACTGTGTTTTGACATTGAGGCTATCCCACCTAGCACAGTGTAATTGAAAAGTCGTTGAAAATAAGACTATGCAATCAAAAAAAAATGTATATATTTTTTTATTATACCATGCCTTACCATTAAGTTAATTATTGACAATACATATTAACAAAGGGGTGTCCATTTGGTTTTGATCATTCATATTTACAATTCATGTAACTTTTAGTAATCATAATTATTTATGCAATCAACTGACAATTTACGGGTATAATTATATTGACATTGTTGCCCTTCTTTTAGAATAGCAGGTTTAATTCTCAGATGTGCCAACCCAAATGTACTAGAGCATGACATTGGAGACTGGGCCCCGATCCAACAACATGCCTATCGAGTGAACTCTGAAAAGAGAGAGAAGCTCCGCAGTGATTTGGAAAGTTACTATGGTTATTGCAGGAGTTTCCTCTTGAAATCAGACATGTCCGTGTTAAGGACAACTTGGTTGCTGATTGTTTCAAGGGTGGGCAGTCATAGTTTTGCGTTTAGCCATTGCGTTGCCATGGATCACAATTTATTTTGACTGCACGGTTTTCCGTATTGGAGATGAGTTTTGTTTGGGCTCATTCCAAGGGGACGAGAGTTCTAGAAGCTAGTGAGTTTTAGGATTCTATAGAATGAAAAAGGACAAAAAAATAATACGATTGTATATTATTATTTAGAAATACGTGTTTTTTCTTGTTTTTAATTGTTGACAGCCAGTAGACACTATGTTTATATTGTAGAAGGTGAAGCATTGTAGTTGATTATAATGTGAAATGGAAGTTGTTTTCTGTTGGTGGTGAGCAAACTTGTCCAACAAAAATTATAGGATTTATTTGTTGTCTTAAGGGGAAAGGTGTTCCAGGCTTTTGTTTTTCCATTTATGTTTTGAGGTTGGACTTTAGCACGTATAGCTCGTTAACACGTATAGCTCGTTAGCACGTATAGCTCGTTAGCACGTATCAAAAAAACACCAGTTCTTTTGTTTGCCTCTTCTTGGGCAGATTTAGTGGGTCTCATGGTGGGTGACTTTTATGTCCCAGTTGTTGTTACTCGTCAACTTTCAGTGGACACTGAGAGCAAAACTGCAACATTATGTTATAATACTTTTATTGCATCAAATGGTTGTTTTATGCAACATAATAGAGGGTTCTTAGAACTATTGTGTCTGTGTGTTCTACTGAGGATGGGCCTCTGGGAGAAAACACTGACAGGAGATTTACAATGTCTTTTGGGTGATTAAACCTAAAGAGACCACATTCCAGAGCATGAGTTAATGTTTCTGTACTATATGGTACCAGGGAGAGATGACCCCAGGGCCAGACCCTGGTCTCTACACAAAGAGTACTGTTTTTACAGCAGATACTGTCTGCTGAGAATTATAAGTATCTTTCATACAAATCTTAACTTTGTGACCCGTTCTATACGTCTGTTGTTGGTCATGTAGGTTGAAAGGGGTGTATCTTGGCTGTAAAAGACCTTTGTACTTTTGTCTCGTGGCTCTCAACAAATCATCTGGGGGTGATTTGTCGACCAGCCATCATTATTGTAGAACACTCAATTGATTCACTTTATATGTGTGCGTTGTATTGACCTGCTCCCTTATTAAGTGAATAAAGATTTAGTTTAAGAATAACTGACTTGTGTGATAAGTTTGTCTCATTTGATATGAAAGAAATTAACCACATTTGGGGATGTTAATCTTCACTTGGTGACTGCTCCTGATGACCTGGGTAAATGGTGCACCAGGGATCCCTCAAACTTGGGATCTCAGGGAGACCACACTTTGGGAATGGAGCAGATGGACCCACCTTTGATCTGAGAGGCAGCAAGCCGAGTGGATACCAAATCACAAACCTAGTTTGAAAAAAAAGAGGTGAGCGAACCACGCAAATTGTAGTTTTTAGAAAATCCTCGTAGGCTCTGAGTGTGTATTCCTGTGTGAGGGGGGAACCTTGGAGGTGTAAACAGGGCCGAGTCTGGAGGCTTTGAGTGTGTATTCCTGTGTGGAGGTGTAAACAGGGCTCAGTCAGGAGGCTCTGAGTGTGTATTCCTGTGTGGAGGTGTGAACAGGGCCCAGTCAGGAGGCTCTGAGTGTATTCCTGTGTGGAGGTGTAGACAGGGCCCAGTCAGGAGGCTCTGAGTGTGTATTCCTGTGTGGAGGTGTGAACAGGGCCCAGTCAGGAGGCTCTGAGTGTATTCCTGTGTGGAGGTGTAGACAGGGCCCAGCCAGGAGGCTCTGAGTGTGTATTCCTGTGTGGAGGTGTAAACAGGGCCCAGTGAGGAGGCTCTGAGTGTGTATTCCTGTGTGGCGGTGTAAACAGGGCCCAGTGAGGAGGCTCTGAGTGTGTATTCCTGTGTGGAGGTGTAAACAGGGCCCAGTGAGGAGGCTCTGAGTGTGTATTCCTGTGTGGCGGTGTAAACAGGGCCCAGTGAGGAGGCTCTGAGTGTATTCCTGTGTGGAGGTGTAAACAGGGCCCAGTGAGGAGGCTCTGAGTGTGTATTCCTGTGTGGAGGTGTAAACAGGGCCCAGTCAGGAGGCTCTGAGTGTGTATTCCTGTGTGGAGGTGTAGACAGGGCCCAGTCAGGAGGCTCTGAGTGTGTATTCCTGTGTGAGGGGGGCACCTTGGAGGTGTAAACAGGGCCCAGTCAGGAGGCTCTGAGTGTGTATTCCTGTGTGGAGGTGTAAACAGGGCCCAGTCAGGAGGCTCTGAGTGTGTATTCCTGTATTTTCCCAGTATGGGAGGAGTTGCTAGATTTATTGAATAAGCCTTTTTCCATAAAGTTAGTGAACCAAGGTGGCTGACTAGCTGTTGATGTTGAAGAAGCGTCCCGTCCACTAGATTATACGTCACAGTGGCAGAATCACCTGAAAGACGCACTTCGCCATCTGCTGACTGGAGTTGGTATCGCAGTTGAGAAAATACTTTCAGACAAAAAGCGACTGCCTCTAAAAACCAACGACTCCCTTTTAAAACTGGCGATGTGGAGTCAGAAACATTTATTATAGTGTAAAAATGTACTACAAAGTGTAGCTAAATAGAATAACTTTGGTCATACCCACTCAGCACGTGACGTCGAATTATGGGCCATATCAGGTCTGTCTGTTGTGGCCGCTATTTCGCCCCAAAATACTAATCCCAAATTTGGCTGTGTGTAACTATGTAAATGTCTCTCAGACAAGGTGAGTTTTATCAATATACACTCTAAAAAGTAAAGGTTCCTCGAGTATCCTTTAGGGGTTCTTCAAATGGAAACTGTGAGGGAACCCCTAAATGTTACTTGAAGAACCTTTTGTGGGAACGCCCATAAGTTATTTGAAGAACCCATTATCATGGTTCCTCGAAGAACCTTTTGGGGTAAATTTTTTAAACTCCCTGTCCACCCTCCCTCCATTATAAAAACATATTTTAATAATAACAATATTGATTTAAATAATTAATTAATTGTATATTAAATTTACCAAACAATTTACCAAAAAAAAACACATTACAAAATTGCAACATTTCTGCAGACATGTCAGACCATAATAAATAATACATTTACTTTGTATAGTGCTTTTAATGACATTTAAAAATACATAAATAATGATGTACAATAAAAACAACATACATTAAAAATGAATCATAGGTAAACTAACAATATTGTAGACTTGATGCTAAATACAGATATTTCAGCTTTAGTGTGTATATCATATCCACCTAGTTATGTTAGAAAGTTTGCCATCTTTATGACCGGCCCTGGTAACTTCACCCCAACTTCTCTTATCCGAACACAGTAACTTAACAACATAAGCGTTTTTCTGACATTTTTGGGGAAATTGAAGGAAAATAAAAAATACAGCCCTAGCAGAGCCCCAAGTCCCATGGGGACGTCCTCGAGGGCGTGGATGTTCTCCCCCATCAAAGGCCAGCGGGATTTTACTCTCATGGTGAAATGGATTTCCACCGATGTGCAGTAAAGGAGTGAAGAGCCGTGAAATCTGTGTCAACAAAAGTAAGAAAAGATTAATACACATACAATTAACAAAGAACATAAATGTTCAGCTGTAGTTTTATATAAGTATGCACACCTATGTTTATGAAGAAACAGATGATTGGTGCATAGGCATACCTTGTCACGGACATAAAGGCCACTCAGGTTCTCATTGAAGAGGTAGGGCAAGAGCAGAATCACTGCTGTGGTCTCCAGTCCTCGTAAAGTAAAGCAATGATCTTACTACACTTGCTAATTTTATTACAAAATACATAAGAGAAAGGGAAGGAATAAGAGCAAATCCTTCAGGGACTGTCAAAATAGCAGGATGATGTCCTCACCCCTGCCTCACCTCTCCACCTCTGATAGTCCTTGAATTCTCTTTTTGTCTATATCCATTCCATGGACTTGAATCATTTCTGAGAAGATCTGAAAAGATCATTTGCACACATTTGTGAACTAATAGATTTCAGTTTGTATTGACTGCTATGTAGGTTAAATGTACACTTCAAATGCAGCTGTCCTACAACATATCTGTACCTTCTTCTTGATCCCAATTGCATTGTGTCCATGTTCTGTCCTATAAGAATTTCAAAGGAAGAGAAAATGTGTCAAAGAATAGTCTTACAAGCATTAAAACATATATATATATTAAATAAATATTGAAAGATAAATGGCATCGACTTACAATTTGATGCAAAATAGAATAACATATTGGAGAAAGCACTAGCCAATACAGTACTGCCATACAGTAACAGTACTGCCAAACAGGCCTAATATCACTTTCAAGATATCTTTGTACACAAATGAATTAATATTTTATCAGGCTGACTTGAAAGATTATACGCAACATTTTGCTGCATGGCAATACTGTGTTTGGATTCTGAAGGGCCTTTATACAAAAGAGGTAGTCTAGACACTGTATTAATACCATTATTAATTTGAATCCCATCTACAGCTACCATCTAAGATAATAATTTCCCTCCACAAGGGGGCGGACATGTAACGTTTCCAAAATGGGAAGGTACTGTCCATGTAACGTTTCCAAAATGGGATAGTATTGTCCATGTAACGTTTCCAAAATGGGATAGTATTGTCCATGTAACGTTTCCAAAATGGGATAGTATTGTCCATGTAACGTTTCCAAAATGGGATAGTATTGTCCATGTAACGTTTCCAAAATGGGATAGTATTGACCATGTAACGTTATGCCCCCTTGTGAGGTAATAGTATTGAATGCTGTAGCAGGCTATATAAAGAGGAAGACCTCCATTGACGATTCAGTTCGTTGTAACATCTCGTCTGGACAGGTCACCGTCCTTAGTTAGTTAGTTAGGTAGTTAACGTTAGCTAGTTCATTATCACAAAAGAGAGAACTGCTCTAGATTGGAAACTTACGTTAATGAGTGTAAAGCCATGTTGGCTTTATGGCAACGATATACAATATATGGGAAAGAATATAGTTCAGGGAAATAATCCAAACCTAGTTGTGCCTAGTTAGGACATAACGTTAGCTAGCTAGATGACGGTACTGTACTGTAGCTCATACAACGCCGACGGTCAAACCTGGAAGAACCAATACAGTATGAGGTGAAACGGTGAACTGACATTGAATCATAATTAAGTTAATAAAAATGTATTAGTGAAACTGTTAAAAAATAGTATATGGCAAATTAAATATATTACGCTATTGTTATCATATAGAAACATCATGGAATATTGTACATCATATTAAATATATTACTCTATTGTTATCATATAGAAACATCATGGAATATTGTACATCATATTAAATATATTACTCTATTGTTATCATATAGAAACATCATGGAATATTGTACATCATATTAAATATATTACTCTATTGTTATCATATAGAAACATCATGGAATATTGTACATCATATTAAATATATTACTCTATTGTTATCATATAGAAACATCATGGAATATTGTACATCATATTAGCATCAACATACATTATTGTTTCATTCAATTTCACATAATAAGGATATTTCATATTTTCAAGTACAGAAGTCAGAACCCATCACCTGCTATGTAAAAGAGACAGAAGAAGGCACAATGGTCAATGCTATCTGGGATCCTTGGGACATCCCTACCCTAAACCCTAACCTTAACCCCTACCTTAACCCTTTTAAATGTCAACTTCAACGGGCTAGGGACGTCCCAAGGATGTATCTCTACCTGAAAATACATAATCTAAGTGATTGATAGTTGGTATTCAGCAGTCAAGCCTTATTTACTTTAATGAACTACTAAAATAGTGATTTTGTCAGACAGCAGCTCTACACTTTATTGACTGACTGATCCATTCATCCTTCCATCCCTCCTCAGCCTTCCTCTCCTCTGAAGACCCAGTGAGGGTGGAGCTCAGTCAGAGAGCTGTTGAGGGACTGGTTTAGATGGCAAATATTTGTGTCCCCTTAGCGGTTCATCACGTAAGCAAAAGGGAATATGTTCCATCTATGTTTATTTACATTAGTGCAAATTGTCCACTGATATTGGTGTAATTTCTCACCCCTTTTGGCTATATGTAAGTGAATTTCCCCTCAGGCACACACATTTGTTCTTTGTTATTACCCGAGCCACTGCCTGTTCAGTCTGCTATCATCCAGAAGGCGAGGTCAGTACAGGTGCATCAAAGCTGGGACCGAGAGACAGAAGCTGTTTTTCAATCTCAAGGCCACCAGATTGTTGGCCACTTTAAGGAATGGAACACTAGTCACTTTAATAATGTTTATATATCTGGCATTACTCATCTCATTTGTACAGTTGAAGTCTTGTTAAATAGCAGTCACTAACACATAGAGGCTGCTGCTATTTACATAGACTTGAAATCATTGGCCACTTGTCACTTTAATATAATATATATATATGTATCTTAGTCTATGTATTACTCATCTCATATGTATATACTGTATTCTATCCTATTCTACTGTATCTTAGTCTATGTATTACTCATATGTATATACTGTATGCTATCCTAATCTACTGTATCTTAGTCTATGTATTACTCATCTCATATGTATATACTGTATTCTATCCTATTCTACTGTATCTTAGTCTATGTATTACTCATCTCATATGTATATACTGTATTCTATCCTATTCTACTGTATATTAGTCTATGTATTACTCATCTCATATGTATATACTGTATTCTATCCTATTCTACTGTATCTTAGTCTATGTATTACTCATCTCATATGTATATACTGTATTCTATCCTATTCTACTGTATCTTAGTCTATGTATTACTCATCTCATATGTATATACTGTATTCTATCCTATTCTACTGTATCTTAGTCTATACATTACTCGTCTCATATGTATATACTGTATCCTAGTCTATGTATTACTAATCTCATATGTATATACTGTATTCTACCCTATACTATTGTATCAGTCTATGCCACTCTGACATCGCTCGTCCATATATTTATATATTCTTATTCCATTACTTAGATTTGTGTGTATTAGGTATTTGTTGTGAAATTGTTAGATATTACTGCACTGTTGGAGCACAAGCATTTCGCTACACCCGCAATAACATCTGTATGTGACAAATAACATTTGATTTATTATGAAGGTCACTTGTGTAAAATGTACTTTTCCCCACTCATCTATTGACATTGCTTATGTATTTTTAGTGGCTTGGCTGCTTCCAGACTATGTCAAAGGCCCATCCTGGTAGATCTGAACCTAATGCGGCTTGGAGTGATGGTGGTGTTTACCACTCCACCAGCAGAGCTGTGGGAGACCACCTCAAGGCCCTGGTAGAGCCGGGGGTGGTGTTTACCACTCCATCAGCAGAGCTGTGGGAGACCACCTCAAGGCCCTGGTAGAGCCGGGGGTGGTGTTTACCACTCCACCAGCAGAGCTGTGGGAGACCACCTCAAGCCCCTGGTAGAGCCGGGGGTGGTGTTTACCACTCCACCACGCCTTCAGCAGGCTGGAAAAGTGGGATTGATCTGGTTGATCCATTTGTTTGTTTCTGTTTTCAGTAGTTGAATCCTTTGACGTATTGTTGATTTAAAAAATGTGCATTTTCAACAAAGGAACTGGGTTGGTTGAAAAGTGATACTAAATGTACATACCAGCACTATATTGACATAGTGGAAGACACTGATCTTCATACTAAGAGGGCCCGAGAGTCTTTTGATTGGTCGGTCATTGGGTTCATATATATATATATCTCCCTCACTAACTTTAAGCATCAGCTGTCAGAGCAGCTTACCGATCATTGCACCTAGCCCATCTGTAAATAGCCACACCCAAGTATTGTTATTTATTTTTGCTCCTTTGCACCCCAGTATCTCTACTTGCACATCTATCACTCCAGTGTTTAATTGCTAAATTGTAATTATTTCACGCCTTACCCTCCTTACTCCATTTGCACACACTGTATATAGATTTTTCTGTTGTGTTAATGCCTGTACTATTGTTTATCCCACTGCTTTGCTTTATCTTGGCCAGGTCGCAGTTGTAAATTAGAACTTGTTCTCAACTGGCCTACCTGGTTAAACTATCATTATGACATCATGGTCACCTGGTTAAACTATCATTATGACATCTTGGTCACCTGGTGAAATAAAAATAACATTTTGTTGTTGAAATCAAATCAAGCTTTATTTATACAGGACATTTCAGGCATGAATGCAACACAATGGCTTTACAGGAAAAAACAATGAAAATAAACATATTTAGTACAAAACAGAAGACTAACAACTGAAAGACTAATGAGCACCCTAAGGAAATACCATTGATTAAAATATTAATCGGATGCAATATCCAACCCAAAATATAAGCTTGTTTTTTAGGAGGGGCTCTGAAAGACACTATGGGGGTGTCCACTGAAAATTGACTAGTAACAACAACTGGGACCTAAAAAACACCCACCATGAGACCCACTAAATCTGCCCAAGAAGAGGCAAACAAAAGAAAAACACAATAAACTTAAAGACAGGAAGTAAACCAAAAAAGGTGTTGACTCTCCACATCTATTAAGACAACTGGAGCACTGGGCCAAACACTCTTAAATAGAACCTGGACCAGCTCAGGTGAAACACCTTCCCACTAACGAGATGGACAAGCCAGCACAGGTGTAACACATACTGACTAACGAGGTGACACTTATCAGTGCGTCCTACGTGCTAACGAGCTAGACGTGCTAACGAGCTATATGTGCTAAAGTCCAACCTCAAAACAGAAATGGAAAAACCAAAGCTTGTAAAACCTTCCCCCTTAAGACAACAAATATATCCTATATTTTTGTTGTACAAGTTTGCTCACCCCCAACAGAAAACAACTTCCATTTCACATAATCAACTACAATGCTTCTACAATATAAACATGGTGTCTACTGGCTGTCAACAATTAAAAACAAGAAAAAACACGTATTTCTAAATAATAATATACAATAGTATTATTTTTTTCTCTCAAAATTCTCTTTATAGAATCCGAAAACTCACCATGGACACAAGCACCAGAAACGCTGTTGTTTTGACAAGTAGCAATAAATCACTGATATCGATTAGGGGGGAAATCAGGTTGTAGGTGCTGTTGAAACTAACACAACAAAAAAACACATGGAAATGGGAGATATCTTTTACCTCACTGATTAGAGGACAACCTGCAGAAGACAGTCAGCCACATTTTGGAGTGATGCATTTAAATTTAGGGGTCGCTATACAAAGGAACGCAACACTTATTTGTCATCCCTCAACGATATCATGTTGAAATCAATTGTGTGACAGGAGGGAGATGAGGTTGCACGTCCTGTTAAAACTAACAGCTCAAAAACCACACAGAATCTGGGAGTAATGTGTACATCCCTAGTTAGAGGACAACTTGTAGAAAACAGCTCGCTACATTTTGAAGTGTTGCATTTTGATTCAAGTGGGTCACCAACATGGGAAGTGTAACAGGGACAAATGTTTAGGCTTCTACATTGTGACATCATTAAAATACTCCTACTACAATGTTTAAACATTCTACATTGTGACATTATTTCATTGATATCATGAAACAACTTTATGTTTAATCAGAGATCTTTTATCAGAGTATCTCTTCGCCTGTGTGTGTCCGCTTGTGTATATTCAGGCTTTTCGGCAAAGTATAACTCTTCCCACATTGATCACAGCTATATGGTTTCTCTCCTGTGTGTGTTCTATGGTGTATAGTTAGATAGCGAGAAGAAGAAAAACTCTTCCCACATTGATCACAGCTAAAAGGTTTCTCTCCTGTGTGTGTTCTTTGGTGTATAGTTAGATAGCTAGAAGAAGAAAAACTCTTCCTACATTGATCACAGCTATAAGGTTTCTCTCCTGTGTGTGTTCTCTGGTGTATAGTTAGATACCTAGGAGTACAAAAACTCTTCCCACATTGATCACAGCACGGATTATCTCCTGTGTGTGTTCTATGGTGGTTAGTTAGATTGCTAGATGTAGAAAAACTCATCCTACATTGATCACAGCTATATGGTTTCTCTCCTGTGTGTGTTCTCTGGTGTGTAGTCAGATTGCTAGATCTAGCAAAACTCTTCCCACATTGATCACAGCTATATGGTTTCTCTCCTGTGTGTGTTCTCTGGTGTGCAGTCAGATGGCTAGATTTAGCAAAACTCTTCCCACATTGATCACAGCTATATGGTTTATCTCCTGTGTGTGTTCTCTGGTGTACAGTCAGAGAGCTAGATATAGTAAAACTCTTCCCACATTGATCACAGCTATAAGGTTTCTCTCCTGTGTGTGTTCTCTGGTGTCGAATCAGATGGCTTGATGTAGTAAAACTCATCCCACATTGATCACAGCTATAAGGTTTCTCTCCTGTGTGTGTTCTCTGGTGTCGAATCAGATGGCTTGATGTAGAAAAACTCTTCCCACATTGAGTACAGCTATAAGGTTTCTCTCCTGTGTGTATTCTCTGATGAATTGTAATGCCTGCTGAGGAGGTGAATCTCTTCCCACAGTCAGAGCAGCAATGAGATTTCTTCCCTGTGGATCTCTGCTGGTGTTTCTTGAGGAGTTCTGATCTGGAGAGACTCTTCTCTGCCTTGTCAGCATCATGAGGCTGTTGAGGCTCCCCAGAGATTCCACGATAGTCACATCTCTCTCCTGTGTGAACAACAAAGTCAGACGGTTAAAGGGCCACAACAGCAGAACTCCACTGTTTATTTGAGGTAAAAGGTGATGCCCAGAGGTCTGTTAAATTATTTTACAATTGTCTTAACCTCTTTGGGCTGCAGGGGCAGTATTGAGTAGCTCTGATTAAGGGTGCCCATTTCAAACGGCCTCGTACTCAATTCTTGCTCGTACAATATGCATATTATTGTTATTATTGGATAGAAAACACTCTCTAGTTTCTATAGCCGTTGGAATTTTGTCTCTGAGTGAAACACAGCTCCTTCTACAGCACTTTTCCTGACAGGGAGTCAGATTTCAGAAATCTTGGCCCCTGATCTGGGGTCGGTTTTAAGGTCCCTGTAAATGCTATGAGGATACAAACACTGCTTACGTCTTCCCCTGGATGTCAGTACGTGGTGACGCTTTGAATGGAGTCGATTGCGCAATCATAGCCTGTATAAAACAAGAAATACCGGAAGTAGCTTTCTTTTCCTGCCTGCGCCTGACGCACGAAGGACGTTGGACCTCCTCTCTTTCCAAGCCGTTGTTTAGCCAGTAATATATAGCCGGTCATGTTTCTACTCGTTATAGGTGTTAAAAACATCATAAGGTAGTTAATTTAAACCGTTTTATAGCAATTTATATCCGTTTAGTGCGATTTTGAGGCAGTTCTATGTGATGCTCTTTGAAGCTTTTGGCACGTTTCGGGGTCCCGGTCGAACGTTAGTGGGCATTTCGACGGACAGAGGACATCTTTCGACCAAAAGAAGATTAGACCCAAGAAAGGATACATTGCCCAAGATTCTGATGGAAGATCACCTCACAGTAAGAAATATTTAATATGATAAATCGTTGTTCTGTCGAAAAATTTTAAACGCATATTCCGCCATTTTGTTTGATATAGCTTCGCTTGGCGAACCCTGTATTGCACAGTAAGGATAATTTTAGAAATGTAATTCCGCGATTGCATTAAGAACTAATTTGTCTTTCGATTCCTGTCAACCCTGTATTTTTTAGTCAAGTATATGATTAGCTATTGATTAAACTAGATCACTGTGAAAGATGGCGCCCGACATTTTCAGGCTAGTTTTGCTAGTATTGTCATTGTATAACCACGGTTTTTTGTGGCTAAATATGCACATTTTCGAACAAACTCTATATGTATGTTGTAATATGATGTTACAGGAGTGTCATCGGAAGAAATCTGAGAAGGTTAGTGAAAAAATTAATATATTTTGGCGATGATAACGATATCGCTCTCTTTGGCTTGAATCAATGCTCGGGTAACGTTTGCATATGTGGTATGCTAATATAACGATTTATTGTGTTTTCGCTGTAAAACACTTAGAAAATCTGAAATATTGTCTGAATTCACAAGATCTGTGTCTTTCCATTGCTGTGAGCTGTGTATTTTTAAGAAATGTTTTATGATTAGTAATTAGGTAATACACGTTGCTCTCTGTATTTATTCTAGTCGAGTTGTGATGGTGGGTGCAATTGTAAACTATGATTTCTACCTGAAATATGCACATTTTTCTAACAAAACCTATCCTATACAATAAATATGTTATCAGACTGTCATCTGATGAGGTTTTTTCTTGGTTAGTGGCTATCAATATCTTTATTTGGCCGAATTGGTGATAGCTACTGGTGGAGAGAAAAAATGGTGGACAAAGAAAAATGGTGTCTTTTGCTAACGTGGTTAGCTAATAGATTTACATATTTTGTCTTCCCTGTAAAACATTTTAAAAATCTGAAATGGTGGCTTTATTCACAAGATCTGTATCTTTCATTTGGTGTCTTGGACTTGTGATTTAATGATATTTAGATGCTACTATTTAATTGTGACGCTATGCTAGCGATGCTAATCAGTGTGGGGGGGGTGGGGGGTGATCCCGGATCCGGGGTTGAGAGGCGTGAAAAGTTAAGAAGCTCGGTTTGGCTGGTCATGTTTCAGAGGACGCATGACTCGACCTTCGATATATATTATATTATTATTATATAATATATAGATATATTCAATATTTGTATTTTTTATTTTACCTTTATTTATACAGGTTTTTCTCATTGAGATAACATCTCTTTTCCAAAAGAGACCTGGTCCAATAGCAGCAGGGGGAACAACGTTTCAGACAAAACATCTTACGTACACAACATTAAACAAAGCTATAAACACACACACACAGTACAACAATAACATGTTACGTTAAAAACACGAAAGTCTTGACTAAAAACAGCTGTCCTAAAAACAATTACACTCTTCTATACATCGATCAAGTGTTTAATAAGCTCCACCAACGAAACTAGATCATCAAATTTTTAAATGTTCAGGAGAGAATTCCAGGACCACGGAGCTGAGTAACTAAAACAATTTCTACAATGACCTGATCTAATTTTTGTTTAGAAGCAAATGAGAAGGGGACCGTAATTGATATTTATTTACCGACCTGACTAAAAAAGAACAGAGATAAAATGGCATTTTACCCAATATGGCCTTAAATATCAGTGTATACCAGTGTTTAAGCCTACGCAAGGTCAATGACGACCAGCCAACAGCACTGTAGACATCACAATATCGAAATTGTGGAGAAAAAACGGGGGTAAAATTATTTTAAAAATACCGAAATTGGTTGTTCCCCCACCAACAACATCACTGTGCACCATCACTGTCTTTCCTTCATGGATCTCCTGCATGTTTACATATCTGGCATTACTCATCTCATATGTATATACTGTATTCTATTCTATTCTACTGTATCTTAGTCTATGTATTACTCATCTCATATGTATATACTGTATTCTATTCTATTCTACTGTATCTTAGTCTATGTATTACTCATCTCATATGTATAAACTGTATTCTATCCTATTCTACTGTATCTTAGTCTGTGTATTACTCATCTCATATGTATATACTGTATTCTATCCTATTCTACTGTATCTTAGTCTATGTATTACTCATCTCATATGTATATACTGTATTCTATCCTATTCTACTGTATCTTAGTCTATGTATTACTCATTTCATATGTATATACTGTATTCTATCCTATTCTACTGTATCTTAGTCTATGTATTACTCATTTCATATGTATATACTGTATTCTATCCTATTCTACTGTATCTTAGTCTATGTATTACTCATCTCATATGTATATACTGTATTATATCCTATTCTACTGTATCTTAGTCTATATATTACTCATCTCATATGTATATACTGTATTCTATCCTATTCTACTGTATCAGTCTATGTATTACTCGTCTCATATGTATATACTGTATTCTATCCTATTCTACTGTATCTTAGTCTATGTATTATTCATCTCATATGTACATACTGTATTCTATCCTATTCTATTGTATCTGTCTATGTATTACTCATCTCATATGTATATACTGTATTCTATTCTACTGTATCTGTCTATATATTACTCATCTCATATGTATATACTGTATTCTATTCTACTGTATCTGTCTATATATTACTCATCTCATATGTATATACTGTATCCTATTCTACTGTATCTGTCTATGTATTACTCATCTCATATGTATATACTGTATTCTATCCTATTCTACTGTATCTAGTCTATGTATTACTCATCTCATATGTATATACTGTATTCTATCCTATTCTACTGTATCTTAGTCTATGTATTACTCATCTCATATGTATATACTGTTTTCTATCCTATTCTACTGTATCTTAGTCTATGTATTACTCATCTCATATGTATATACTGTATTCTATCCTATTCTACTGTATCTTAGTCTATGTATTACTCGTCTCATATGTATATACTGTATTCTATCCTATTCTACTGTATCTTAGTCTATGCATTACTCATCTCATATGTATATACTGTATTCTATCCTATTCTACTGTATCTGTCTATGTATTACTCATCTCATATGTATATACTGTATTCTATCCTATTCCACTGTATCTTAGTCTATATATTACTCATCTCATATGTATATACTGTATTCTATCCTATTCTACTGTATCTGTCTATGTATTACTCATCTCATATGTATATACTGTATTCTATCCTATACTATTGTATCAGTCTATGCCGCTCTGATATCGCTCGTCCATATATTTATATATTCTTATTCCATGACTTAGATTTGTGTGTATTAGGTATTTGTTGTGAAATTGTTAGATATTACTGCACTGTTGGAGCTAGAAACACAAGCATTTCGCTACACCCGCAATAACATCTGTATGTGACAAATAACATTCGATTTTATTTATTATGAAGGTGACTTGTGTAAAATGTACTTTTTCCCCACTCATCTTTTGACATTGCTTATGCATATTCAGTATTCATATTCGGTGCCCTAGCTGCTTCCAGACTATGTCAAAGGCCCATCCTGGTAGATCTGAACCTAATGCAGCTTGGAGTGATCAGATCACAGAAGTCACATTTAGGTGCCAGGTGTAACTGAGGCCATAGATGCTCCATATCCATTACTTTGAGTGTTTTATATAATATGATTAAATGGGTTTCTGTGTTGCCGGGGCAGTCAAGAAATGGAACAGCAAGGCCACAGAACATGACATAAGCAGAGCTGTGGTAGACCACCTCAAGCCCCTGGTAGAGCCGGGGGTGGTGTTTACCACTCCACCAGCAGAGCTGTGGGAGACCACCTCAAGCCCCTGGTAGAGACGGGGGTGGTGTTTACCACTCCACCAGCAGAGCTGTGGGAGACCACCTCAAACCCCTGGTAGAGCCGGGGGTGGTGTTTACCACTCCACCAGCAGACCTTCAGCGGGCTGGAAATGTGGGATTGATACTGTTTTTCATACTAAGATGGAGGGTCTGTTGATTGTTCGGTCATTGGGTTAATTTGTTGAAATCAAATCAAGCTTTATTTATACAGCACATTTCAGATATCGATGCAACACAATGGCTTCACAGGAGAAAACAGAAATATTTAGTACACAGAAGACTAAGAACTGAAAGACCATTGATTAAAATATTAATTGGATGCAATATCCAACCCAAAATACATGCTTGTTTTTTTAAGAGGGGCTCTGAAAGACACTATGGGGGTGTCCACTGAAAGTTGACTAGTAACAACAACTGGGACCTAAAAGACACCCACCATGAGACCCACTAAATCTGCACAAGAAGAGGCAAACAAAAGAAAAACCCACACCTAACTTAAAGACAGGAAGCAAACCAAAAAGGTGTTGACTCTCCACATCTATCAAGACAACTGGAGCACTGGGCCAGACACTCTTAAATAGAACCTGGACCAGCTCAGGTGAAACACCTTCCCACTAACGAGATGGACAAGCCAGCACAGGTGTAACACATACTGACTAACGAGGTGACACCAATCAGTGCGTCCTATGTGCTAACGAGCTAGACGTGCTAACGAGCTAGACGTGCTAAAGTCCAACCTCAAAACATAAATGCAAAAACCAAAGCCTGTAACACCTTCCCCCTTAAGACAACAAATATATCCTATATTTTTGATGGACAAATTCGCTCACCACCAACAGAAAACAACTTCCATTTCACATTATAATCAACTACAATGCTTCACCTTCACCAATATAAACATGGTGTCTACTGGCTGTCAACAATTAAAAACAAGAAAAAAACACTTATTACTAAATAATAAAATACATAATTTTTTTTCAAATTTTTCTTTCTATAGAATCCTAAAACTAAACTCCACTAGCTTCTAGAACTCTCGTCCACTTTTTATTTAACTGATGCAGGATTTGTAATAAAATTGATCATAGACGATTGATTATTTTTCTGCGTCCATAAATATATATATATATTATTTCTTTACCATTATTTAACTAGGCAAGTCAGCTAAGAACAAATTCTTATTTACAATGATGGCCTACCGGGGAACAACTGACTTGTTCGGGGGCAAAACAACATTTTTACCTTGTCAGCTCAGGGATTCGATCCAGCAACCTTTCGGTTACTGGCCCAACACTCTAACCACTAGACTACCTGAAAGTACATTGAAATGAAGTTGTTTTCAAGTAATTAAAAAAAAAAAGACCTGAAAATACATATTTTCAACAATCACTTTCAACCACAACTGAAAGAATATTGGAAGTCAGACAGTCTTCTTTTCAATGACATGTTGTTAGGTGGGATACCCCCAATGTCAAAACACAGTTTAAACTTGTCCAAATCAATAACCAATGTGCAGAAACAGTTTCTGATATATTGAAAACCTAAACATAAAATGTGCTATATACACAAACTGCCACAATAATCATATTACTTGTATTTTTTAAACAAGCTCCTTATAAACTGCACAAGCACCAGAAACACTGTTGTTTTGACAAGTAGCAATAAATCACTGACATCGATTAGGGGGGAAATCAGGTTGTACGTGCTGTTGAAACTAACAACTAAAAAACATGGAACTGGGAGATATCTTTTAGCCCACTGGTTAGAGGATAACCTGCAGAAGACAGTCAGCTACATTTTGGAGTGATGCATTTAAATTTAGGGGTCGCTAAACAAAGGTACACAACACTTATTTGTCATAACTCATCGATATCATGTTGAAATCAGTTGATTCTGGGAATAATGTGTACATCACTGATTAGAGGACAACTCTTTTTTTGTTAGTCACTTTGTGTTAAATCACATAAATAGTACTCTTTCAATTCAGAGCCTGGATTTCCCCCAATGAGCCTAATATCCATATCATGTTGAAACCAATTGATAAGGGGGCAAACGTTTAGGGTTCTACATTGTGACATTCTGACTGACTGACTGCAGAGTATATTAATATACTATATATTAAAACATTCTACATTGAGACATTAAAACACTCCTACTACAATGTTAAAACATTCTACATTGTGACATTAATTCATTGATATCATGGCACAACTCCTTCATAAATGTTCTGATATTTGATCAGAGATCTTTTATCAGATTATCTCTGGTCACAGCTAAGAGGTGTGTGTGTGTGTGTTCTATGGTGTATATTTAGATAGGTAGAAGTAGATAAACTCTTCCCACATTGATCACAGCTAAATGGTTTCTCTCCTGTGTGTATTCTCTGGTGCACTGTCAGAGAGCTAGAATGACTAAAACTCTTCCCACATTGAGCACAGCTAAAAGGTTTCTCTCCTGTGTGTGTTCTATGGTGTATATTTAGATCGGTAGAAGTAGAAAAACTCTTCCCACATTGATCACAGCTAAATGGTTTCTCTCCTGTGTGTATTCTCTGGTGCACTGTCAGAGAGCTAAATTGACTAAAACTCTTCCCACATTGATTACAGCTATAAGGTTTATCTCCTGTGTGTGTTCTCTGGTGTATAGTTAGATAGCTAGAAGTAGAAAAACTCTTCCCACATTGAGCACAGCTATAAGGTTTCTCTTCTGTGTGTTTTCTCTGGTGTACAGTCAGCTGGCTAGATGTAGTAAAACTCTCCCCACATTGACCACAGCTATAAGGTTTCTCTCCTGTGTGTATTCTCTGGTGCACTGTCAGATCTCCAGATTGATTAAAACTCTTCCCACATTGATCACAGCTATATGGTTTCTCTCTTGTGTGAATTCTTTGATGTATTTTAAGTTTTACTGAGGAGTTTAATCTCTTCCCACAGTCAGAGCAGCAGTGAGTTATCTTCCCTGTGGATCTCTGTGGGTGTTTCTTGAGGTGTTCTGATGTGGAGAGACTCTTCTCTGCCTCTTCAGCATCATGTTGTTGTTGAGGCTCCCCAGAGGATCCACGATAGTCCCGTATCTCTCCTGTGTGAACAACAAAGTCAGACAGATGGTTTAAGGCCCACAACAGCAGAAATCCACTGTTTATTTGAGGTAAAAGGTGATGCCCAGAGCGTACCCATGAAGTTGTACAACAATTGATGTCTGTTAAATTATTTTACAATAGTCTTAAGACAGTCAAGACCTAAGCAGTGTGCCAGATGACCTTTGGTCTCCAAAAAAGGACCCCTCTGTGTTCTGTGCTAAAATTGCAGCGATGCACATGCATTGTAATTGTAAGGCTTGTTTGAATCTCCTATATGTTTGTGTTATTGTCGCAAAATCAAGTGCTTTATACTGAAACACTTCAACCACTAAAATGTTCTTTGGCTAGCGTTGCCATCAGCCTGAAACTGAGGGTTTGTACATTAAGTGTTTAACAAATTGGCCCATAACTTCACCTAACAATAACATAGACCTACTGTAGGACCCATAACTTCACCTAACAATAACATAGACCTACTGTAGGACCCATAACTTCACCTAACAACAACACAGACCTACTGTAGAACCCATAACTTCACCTAACAATAACATAGACCTAGGACTATAAACAATTGAATATTTCAGGTGAAACATGGAAACTAAAATGTCTTTGTCGTGACATTTCATAACCTGATCACCAGATAATTTTGTGAATAATCCCACTAGGCTACTCTGTAACGTGTTGTCATTCTAAATGTCCTGAATAACGGAAAATAGCTCTGTGTGTTGTACAATAGCCTATCCATCAAGGAACAGTTCTCTACACATTATGAGCTAAGTATCTCCGTGTCCAAACAGACTAACGTGACCCTACTGTAAATCAAGCAGACAATAACACATTATAAACATCAATTTGTTAGGGATATTGGATCCTACATGGAGCACGGCATAACTGTCTTTACCGGTGTAATGAATGAAGAAGCACTTTGGTTGTTGTTGCATGTCGTGATGTTTGTCATTTGACTGTCATTCAGAAAATTATTTCCTGGATCAGCTGATGATAGATGAACATGTGACTAACTAAACAGCTTCAGTATTAAGAATGATGTGTAATTATTTAAGAACCGCGTTAATGACAGTATCCATTTGGATGTCAATAAAGTTAAGGTGACTCTCGGTTAAAACCATTGGACTTAGCAAACTCTGAAATTATTTAGGATTTCTGTGTCCATGAAAACTGTTTTCCCAGCGTAACATAAGGAGACACTAAATGCGTCAGTTTTGTCAATTTATTCATTGTCTTTCATTTGAAACACTCCTGTCAATGTTGAGTAAGGACGCACACCTGATTACGCATATAGAAGTAGGACTAGTCTACCTGGCCTGAGCGCAAATGAAGGCCTATAAATGTGCCCATTTGGGGATGTCTGATAGTACTTCTCATTGTCTTAACGCTGCACCACTAATGAGTAATGCACATATAGAAGTAGGATTAGTCTACCTGCCTATAAATGTGCCCATTTGGGGATGTCTGATAGTACTTCTCATTGTCTTAACGCTGCACCACTAATGAGTAATGCACATATAGAAGTAGGATTAGTCTACCTGCCTATAAATGTGCCCATTTGGGGATGTCTGATAGTACTTCTCATTGTCTTAACGCTGCACCACTAATGAGTAATGCACATATAGAAGTAGGATTAGTCTACCTGCCTATAAATGTGCCCATTTGGGGATGTCTGATAGTATTTCTGATTGTCTTAACACCTATAACGAATAAAAACAGAGCCGGATATATCTAAGGCCTATAACCGGAGCGTTCTAGAGCCACAGCCAGAGCTCCTTTCTGCGTCAGGGCGAAGAGGAGAAAGGGGGAACCCCACGTTGCCAGGCCATTTATAACCTCTCAGTTCTGCCTAGCAACTCCATTTCAATTCTCACTATTCGCTGACACCCAGGGGAAGACGTATGCAGTGCATCTCAACCAATAGAAGACAGGCAGATTTATAAACAGATCTCAGAACAGCAAGCAGATTTCAGCATTCTCACATCCTCATAGGAAAATTGCTCTAAGTCCAGTTCTGTTTTACTCACAGATATAATTCAAACGGTTTTAGAAACTAGAGAGTGTTTTCTATCCAATAGTAATAATAATATGCATATTGTACGAGCAAGAATTGAGTACGAGGCAGTTTAATTTGGGAACGAAATAATTCCAAAGTGCAAACAGCACCCCCTATTGAGAAGAAGTTTTAATCCCACCACAGTGTCCGATTTCAAATAGGCTTTACGGCGAAAGCACCACAAACGATTATGTTAGGTCAGAGCCAAGTCACAGAAAAACACAGCCATTTTTCCAGCCAAAGAGAGGAGTCACAAAAATCAGAAATAGAGATAGAATTAATCACTAACCTTTGATGATCTTCATCAGATGACACTCTTAGGACTTCATGTTACACAATACTTGTATGTTTTGTTCGATAAAGTTCATATTTATATAAAAAAATCTCAGTATACATTGGCGCGTTATGTTCAGTAGTTCCAAAAACATCTGGGGATTTTGCAGAGAGCCACATCAATTTACAGAAATACTCTTTATAAATGTTGATGAAAATACAAGTGTTATACATGGAACTTTAGATACACTTCTCCTCAATGCAACCGCTGTGTCAGATTTCAAAAAAGCTTTACGGAAAAAGCAGACCATGCAATAATCTGAGTACGGCACTGAGACCCAACCAGCCAAAAAGATATCCGCCATATTGTGCAGTCAACAGAAGTCAGAAATAACATTATAAATATTCACTTACCTTTGATGATCTTCATCAGAATGCACTCCCAGGAATCCCAGTTCCACAATAAATGTTTGATTTGTTCGATAATGTCCATCATTTATTTCCAAATAGCTACTTTTGTTAGCGCCTTTGGTAAACAAATCAAAACTCACGAAGCGCTAGGAGCAGGAGCAGACGAAAGTCAAAAAGTTCCGTTACAGTCCGTAGAAACATGTCAAAACGAAGTACAGAATCAATCTTAAGGATGTTTTTAACATAAATCTTCAATAATGTTCCAACCGGAGAATTCATTTGTCTGTAGAATTGCAATGGAACAGAGCTCGCTCTCACGTGAACGAGCGTGGCCAGCTCGTGGCTCTCCGCCAGACCTCTGACTCATTCCCCTCTCATTCCCCCCTCCTTCATAGTAGAAGCATCAAACAAGGTTCTAAATACTGTTGACATCTAGTGGAAGCCTTAGGAAGTGTAAGATGACCAATATCCCACTGTATCTTCAATAGGGAATGAGTTGACCAACCTCAAATGTCCCACTTCCTGGTTGGATTTTTTCTCAGGTTTTTGCCTGCCATATGAGTTCTGTTATAGTCACAGACATCATTCAAACAGTTTTAGAAACTTCTGAGTGTGTTTTATCTAAATATACTAATAATATGCATATATTAGCAACTGGGACTGACTAGCAGGCTTTATACTCTGGGCACCTCTGGGCACCTTATTCATCCAAGCTACTTAATACTGACCCCAGCCATAAGAAGTTTAAAAAAAATCATGTGTGAAGAGTGATATTTTTTGTAATCAACTTTTCAGAATAAACTTAATTGTCATTGTTTTCACCTTGTTATAACAGTATCTTCAGTGGAGAGAAAATGGAAAGCTTTCAAAATCTCACCTCTTGTTCTTTACAGTACATATAGTAACTACAAATAATACATTTACAGTGGGTTGTATAGCAATAGTGGTTTATTCACCTTCATCATCAACATCATCAGTACAAAATAAACACAGACACTTTCAGAAGGAGCAATGTCCTGTTACATGAAATATTATTTGTTGCCATTTTAAAACACATCATGCAGACACAATATGACATCATGGATGTTTGGAGTGTTGAAGGTAGTTCCACCAGCGAGGGAGTTCCACTCCGGAACACAGAAAGATGGAACATACCGGAATGTTCCATGATTGATAATATTACATCTCACAGTTAACAAGTTCAGATTATTTCTTGATTTAAAGCCTTTGTCCTTAGATGAATATCCACCATTTTGTCCAACTAGTAGTTAGAGAATAGAATACATCATTGTTTAGTGAGAATGTGATGTCATATGTTTCTTGACCCCCTAACTAGTGTCAAACTTTCCCAGGTAGGAAGAGAGGGGTTAGGGGTGGATGGGAGAGTGGAGATCCAATGGAGAGGTATCGTTTACCCCCCTGACAGCCCCATTAAGTCTGATTATGGGATAGAACACGGGGTGGGGGCAGTGGGGGTAAATATGGGCGTCCCTTCTGATAGGCCACACCCACAGGAAGTGTCACTAAATGACGTTGTTGATCAGATGCATGGACTGCATGATGTTCTCATCCTGAACGGGAGGCAGGAAGGGACAAAAAGCACAATGAGTAAGAAGCAGCTGGAGAGAATGTTTCATTCTATTTCCATGTATCTCTTTCCTCCTAGAAACCCTGTTGTATAAGAACCCAAAGTGAACCGGAGGGCCTTGTTGTGGTCACAATAACAACCCTTTGTCAGACGTCCCTGAGTCAGTACCTAGGGATTAGTAGAGGTCATCCAGACCGTTTTACATGTATAAACAGCCTGATCTCGTCTGAGCAGTTAGTTGACAATGCCGAGACCCGCTACGTACTTAATGCTGATTGGTTTTGGTTCTGCCCACTATAGTGCTGTCTGGTCAGAACATGGTGTTGAGGCTCGTCACTCTACTCTTGATGGTCACCACCTCATACATGCAGACACAGCTGTTTCCATTTGAAGATGTTTTATAATATTGTGTGGTTATATTCACTGGTCTCACACTTCAGTAAGGAACTGCATGTCAAAAGTCTGCCAGCAACACAACACTTCTTCTCAAGACTGACGATGCCGTGCACTAACTAAAGGTGAGAGGAGGCGGTGTCCTGCAGCGCATCCAAGCACCCTGATTGGTTGGATGCCCAGCGGTGTGAAGGGTGATTGACAGGGCTGCAGTCCAGTCAAGTTGAGAGGGCATGCAAACCCACACAGTCATACCATGCCCATAGGGCTCTGGTCAAAGGTAGTGCCCTATATAGGGATTATGGTGTCATTTGGGAAGCATTCAGTGTAACAGAATGACAGTGGCATGTTGTATTACTACAAACATGTGTTTGTGTGGTTAAATGTGACTTTGTCGAGTAGCCAGTGTTGTGTTTCACCATTCTATCTGATGTATTGTCAGTTTGTAATGTTGTTATTAGCCCAACATTATTGAGGACATTATTATTAGGATGCTGCAGTAATGTTGAGATGCCAGTAGGTAGAACTCTAGTCTAGAACACTGCAGTAATGTTGAGATGCCAGTAGGGAGAGCTCTAGTCTAGAACACTGCAGTAATGTTGAGATGCCAGTAGGTGGAGCTCTAGTCTAGAACACTGCAGTAATGTTGAGATGCCAGTAGGTAGAACTCTAGTCTAGAACACTGCAGTAATGTTGAGATGCCAGTAGGTAGAACTCTAGTCTAGAACACTGCAGTAATGTTGAGATGCCAGTAGGTGGAGCTCTAGTCTAGAACACTGCAGTAATGTTGAGATGCCAGTAGGTGGAGCTCTAGTCTAGAACACTGCAGGAATGTTGAGATGCCAGTAGGTGGAGCTCTAGTCTAGAACACTGCAGGAATGTTGAGATGCCAGTAGTTAGACATCTAGTCTGGAACACTGCAGTAATGTTGAGATGCCAGTAGGTGGAGCTCTAGTCTAGAACACTGCAGTAATGTTGAGATGCCAGTAGGTGGAGCTCTAGTCTAGAACACTGCAGTAATGTTGAGATGCCAGTAGGTGGAGCTCTAGTCTAGAACACTGGAACCTTCAGTACCACTTTGATGCAGCTGATGAGGAGTGATGGAAATCGGTCACATTTTGCCTCTTTTAAAAATGTAGGTCCACTCCTCAAAGGAAGAAATTCAACCCTTTTCTGACATGCTGTTTATCCATGTCAATGTCTTAACGTCCTGAGTAGGCAACTTTTAAAATGTGTCAATCCAAGATCTCACACTGTTTCTCTGCACTGCCAGTAAGTGTTGTTGGTTAAGATGTTGTTGATTTATCATCACCATCCTGTCATCCATAGACCTCTACAGCCTGAACCATATCAGAGTTCTTTATATGGACATTATACTGTATGTACTTCATTAGCATTTTATATTCACATACTAGATGTACAACATGCTACATTAGACTATGTATGGATAACAGGCTACATTATACTATATATGGATAACAGGCTACATTAGACTATATATGGACAACAGGCTACATTAGACTATATATGGATAACAGGCTACATTAGACTATATATAGATAACAGGCTACATTAGACTATATATGGATAACAGGCTACATTAGACTATATATGGATAACAGGCTACATTAGACTATATATGGATAACAGGTACATTAGACCAGATATGGATAACAGGCTACATTAGACTATATATGGATAACAGGTACATTAGACTATATATGGATAACAGGCTACATTAGACTGTATATGGATAACTGGCTACATTAGACTATACAATATGAACAGCAGCACTCAATACTGCTAGATAAGACTATTACTGCAATTTACACAAGTGTCAACAGTGTAACAGAATATGACAAGTTGTACAGTGTTTGGTGCTTAAATGTGACTTTGTCAAGCAGCCAGTGTTGTGTTTCACCATTCTATCTGATCTGTTGTTAGTTTGTAATGTTTTATTAGCCCAACATTATTGAGTTACATTTAACATTACATTTAAGTCATTTAGCAGACGCTCTTATCCAGAGCGACTTACAAATTGGAAAGTTCATACATATTGATCCTGGTCCCCCCATGGGAATTGAACCCTGGTCCCCCCGTGGGAATTGAACCCACAACCCTGGCGTTGCAAGCGCCATGCTCTACCAACTGAGCCACACGGGACCACCAGTTCATTATTATTAGGGACCAGTACTGTTCAAGGGCCCACAGTGTAACAGAATATGATATTGGCATTATATGTTACTGTCCAAATGAGGACATTACATGAAGACTGGACGCTGCAGTAATGTTGAGATGATGTTTGGCAGAGCTCTTGTCTAGGACACGGAACCTTCAACAGCACTTTGATGCAGATGAGGAGTGATGGGAATTCTAGTACAGTTAAGCATTCTAGGACAGTTAAATAGTTAACACACACATGGACGCAGGGGTCTAAGGCACTGCATCTCAGGGCAAGAGGCGTCACTACAGTCCCTGGTTCGAATCCAGGCTGTATCACATCCGGCCGTGATTGGGAGTCCCATAGGGCGGCGCACAATTGGCCCAGCGTCGTCCGGGGTAGGCCGTCATTGTAAATAATAATTTGTTCTTAACTGACTTGCCTAGTTAAGGTCTCTCTCTCTCTCTCTCTCTCACACACACACACACACACACACACACACACACACACACACACACACACACACTGACCAAAAAGTAATTTTGTTGGAATTTACGTATGTCCCCATTACCAGTAAAACATAATCAATATCTATTTCTTTCACTTACTTGCTGTACTGTTTCGTTGTTCATTTGTTAATTTGTTCAGTCGTTTCTTTCTCAACCAGGATTTCTATGGAACACCGTTTGGTTCTTTGCTATGGAACGCCGTTTGGGTCTTTTCATGTCAAAAAAGATAAGCGTCAAATAACACTATTTGACGTGTCAAATAAGCTTGTTGACCAATCAGAACCTGAATGACTGCACATCACATAATAATTTAACTCGTTCATACATTTTTTACGTAGTTATTACACTCGTATTTCATATGTCACAACGATTCATCGATACGTATTCCATGATGCTGGTAAAGTTGTCTCGCGCACCTATAGTGCTGGTCATAAAAAAAAAGCTAGCTAGCTGATGGATGGATGCAAACAATGTTCTTCCCCAAAAACAGAGCAAAATGACATAATCTGTTTCAGTAGCTATAGTTAGCTAGCTATATAGCTAGGTGTCATCATCTAAAATAACCCTAATTTATAAGACAGTTCTTATTTGATTAATGGTGGTCGGACCCATCTATGTGAAGCTAGCCACAATAAGGATTAGTCACAATAGTGGACTTTGCAGTTAGCCTTCAAAGTTTGGCATAATTCTGCTATTTGTATTAATTTGCAACACTGTCAATGACATACTTTTATTTTGAAGGCAAACTGCAAATTCCACTATTGTGCCTAATCCTTATTGTAGCTAGATTCACAACACATAACACAGTCCGGTTGAGCCTCACTAGCCAGATGAAGCTAGCTGGCTGCTTATAACGTTAGCTTTGGGCAACAGGGTTAAGTAGCTGGTTAGTGTAAGAAATACCATTGTAAATAACACAAGCATATTGCTATTACATTGTTATAACTAACTTCTTTCTAAGCAGGGTTTCTCACACACCCAAGGACAGAGGGCTGACGTAAACCTTTCATAAACACTGATAAGAAAATGGTGCTTGGGTCCGCATTTCACGAGATAATGAGACACACACACATACTCAAGGACAGAGGGCTGACTACGCACACACAAAATCTCCTGTTTTAGCTGAACATTTGATAACAAAGAACTTTTGCTATAAGACTCAGAAGGATGACGCACAGCTCATCAGGACCAATCTGAGAAGACAACAACCTGATCAGGACCAACCAGAAAACCAGATCTACCAGACTCTACCTACTTTCTGTGCTGTATAAAATGACTATGTATTTCTGTTATCTGGGCTCTGTCTGCAGGTTCCTTACGAGCTGAATGAACGAGTCCAAGCATGCTTGTGTCAGATATCTTTACCTCTGAATAAAACTGCTTTTTATTATACGAATATCCACCCTGTCCAGAGTCTCTACTTCGTCTCAGTTCTCCAGTAAACTTGTGTCATCAACAAAATGGTAGCAGAGGATGGTTTTCTTCTCTGAATTCGATCCATCAAAGTTGACAGAGAAAAGAGACAAGTGAGAGACGGATCAGAAAGGAAGGGTGACCGGTCCGACGGAGCAGCCGGGAATCCAGCTCGCCTCAGGAAACTGATCTAGACGGCCGTCAAAACGAAGGTAAGCAGTACCTGTTAAATCAAAAATCTGCATATTGTATAATAGGAAAATCCAAATTTAAAGATCAGAAGTACTGAGGTGGAGTATGGATTACTGTTAAATTTATGATAAATGTCTATTGTAAATGTAAAAGCAAACATGTAAAGATATCTGAGATATAGAGAGTCACATAGTCGGGTAGAAGCCGTGAGACTCAGAGTCACATAGTCGGGTAGAAGCCGTGAGACTCTAAAGTAATTAAAAAGAGATTCACATAGTCGGGTAGAAGCCGTGAGAATCCAAATAACTTATAGAGGGTCACATAGTCGGGTAGAAGCCGTGAGACTCAGATTCACATAGTCGGGTAGAAGCCGTGAGAATCTAAGTAAATGTGTGTTGTAAAAAGATTCACATAGTCGGGTAGAAGCCGTGAGAATCCAAGAAATTGTGTTATAATTGTAACTGTGTTGTAAAAAGATTCACATAGTCGGGTAGAAGCCGTGAGAATCCAAGAAATTGTGTATAATTGTAACTGACTTGATAAAAAGATTCAGATAGTCGGGTTGAGTGAGAATTCCGTGAGAATCCAAGTCTAGAAAAGGTTCCCCAGACTTAACAACATTTGATTGGTTAAAACACTTGGAAGTTACCTAGGGGGAATCAACAAAATAAAAATAAAAATACGAGTTCAGATAGCGGGCAATGGTTGACTTGGCACTTAACTAGATGCACTGTGAAGAACTTAACTTGCGATCAATGTATTAATGTTGTTATGTAATAAAATACAAATGTGGAAATGTTAATTTGAATGCTATGTAAGATTGGCCGTTTCACGAGACTCACAAGTTGATAACTTTTGGGAGGACAGCTGAGTCTTCTTTTGGCCCGTGGTACAGCCGCCGAGCTGAAAACTGACTTGTATTTTTCCTCTATTGTGATGTTGGTGTTTCCATAATTCCTAAAATTGAATTGACAATTGGTACAGCAGCGCTTCGATTTGTTGATGTATTGTTCCGGAAGGGCGATTCCGACACCTTCTGGGAAGATATTTAACAGATCGAAAAACTGAAAGCGATAATAACTATTGCAAAATAATTCTCAAAATTGAATTGACAAATTGGTACAGCAGCGCTTCGATTTGTTAATGTATTGTTCCGGAAGGGCGATTCCGACACCTTCTGGGAAGATATTTAACAGATCGAAAAACTGAAAAGCGATAATAACTATTGCAAAATAATTCTCAAAATTGAATTGACAATTGGTACAGCAGCGCTTCGATTTGTTAATGTATTGTTCCGGAAGGGCGATTCCGACACCTTCTGGGAAGATATTTAACAGATCGAAAAACTGAAAAGCGATAATAACTATTGCAAAATAATTCTCAAAATTGAATTGACAATTGGTACAGCAGCGCTTCGATTTGTTAATGTATTGTTCCGGAAGGGCGATTCCGACACCTTCTGGGAAAATATATAACAAATCGAAAAACTGATTAACAGTAATAACTGCTGTAAATAATTCTTTGTGTGCGAGGGTGAAGTGCAAGAGATAAGTCTGCACTTGCACCGAGAATTCATCTCGGGTTTTATACTCAGAGACGGGCTAAGTATACAAAGATAGTGGATAGATTACACACACATAGTACTTAATTTATAAGACAGAGAGGGTCTCGTGTAACGCGCCAATCAAACCCTTAAGGCTAAGATAGCTAAGGTATGTGCAGGTTCGAAGTTGATATGGGTTGAAGCCCTGCCTCTGGCGTTGATGGCCATGAGAGCCTCTCCAGGGGCAGGCACCCATCTCTCTCCTCATGAGATAATGACTGGTCCACCAAGAGAGGGAGGTCATATGCCCGCTCTTGATGTAATTATGTGAAACAACTGACGGAACTCTCTGTAGCACTCTCTACCCAGGTTCGCAAGGTCCGAGAGGGGAAGCTGCCAGGAGGCACGCCACCACAATGTAAAATGGTGACTGGGTGGGGTTAAAAAGTCCACAAGAGAAAGTGGCTGGAACCCAGGTGGACTGAACTGTACGAAGTGAAGGAGGTTACTTTACACTCAGTTCAGGTCAAAGGTAAATCAGGCGCACCTTGGCACCACCTCACACATTGTACTCTAGCTCCAATTCCTTACAGAAGTCAGAGCCGATTTGAGCGGCCTAAATTCGATTCCAAATTAAGACACTCCTGATTCAGGTGATGCGGCATCAAACTTCGCCTCCCCTGAAGAAGGAACCTCTCCCAGTTAGAGGCTGCAAATGAGAACGTGTTCTCAGTCAACTTACCTGGTAAAATAACGGTAAAATAAAATAAATAAATAAATAAAAAAAACTCATAACTCTTAGAGCTGTACAGAGAATGGACAGAAGATGGCAGTATTGCAGCACTCAACGGTCTCCCAGAAAATGGAGAGCCTGTTTGAATGCTGGTGACAGAAAAAACTTAGAACCAATTCGGAGTAGAGAGAATACATTTAATAACTTATTTAGGTTAAATTTACAGACTAATGATATTATTGTTATGGATTGGCTGACATGCGATATAAATTTAGCGAAGTATATGGTAAGTTTACACTTTGGAATGGAAAGAGTTGAGAAGTTGATTTTACTTATACGATAGTTTTGCTGCTAAACTTAGTTGGAGTAACTAGATGTTTTGCCTAGAGGCATGAATAAGACAGTCATTTTTGGTATTATATTGGCTAGTTGCTGCGTTCTGAACACAGGTTGAGCGCTAGTAAACGCATATCTTTATTTGAACTATACTAATCTATTTGATAAAAGTACTAAACCTGTATATTTAACATTTGATAATGATTTACCGGGTGTGGCCGTATTAAATTATGCTAGAGAAAATTGGTTGTGTCATTTAGAGGGAAAATGTGTACATTATAGCTTTGAGATACTTTTCAAAAGTTGCTGAAAGTTATTGTTTTTGGTTTAGGTAACACCAGAGAATTCGAACAATAAGTAAACGTATTCTAAACGTGATCTGTTTTCATTATGGGGAACAAAGAACGACTCGCAACCTGGTATGGCAGGCATGAGAGTTTTTAAAGGGACAGTGTACGTTTATCACAGTTGTATGGTTAGTACATGAAACATCGGGGAAATTTAAAACGAATGATTTAAGGGTATTATCATAATTATTAGGTTTTGTTTTTGTGGTAAACGTTTTGGGTTAAGGGGTTTTCCGTGTTCCGAGAGACAAGATAATATTAGGTGTTTTACTTTCTGAGTTTTATTTAGACAAGGGACTTTGTTAAGATAAAGGGTTCTTTTGGTATGTCTAGATATGGTATGAAACACGAATGTAGGTGTAACCTTTTTGACCTCTTTTCGTTGCATTTTCCTGTCAATCACGGGGGGATCAATCACGGGGGGATGTAGTGAGAATAATGAAATTGTGGTCATTTGGGAATACTAGTTTTGAGGTAAATTGATATAATAGAGTTTATAACTCTTGACCATAATTGTAGTTTTAACCACAGAGGAGTCAGGATTCTGTTTTTAAACATTGGCTATGACGGTTTTGAATGGGCTGTTATTGAATTGGTTTGAACAGGAGATATTTTAAGCCTATAGGGCATGGAAATAAAAGTGATAGAGAGCTTATTAGTAAAGAAAGGAATTTATATGGTTAGCATTTGTTTTGGCCATAAGAAGATAGAGATAGGTTTATTAAGGTTATGTAAGGACTTTAGAGATTGACACTATAAGACATGTTGTTATTTTAAATCCATTTGGGATGGATAAAGTCAAAACAGTGAGACACTTAGTTAATATTGCAAAAGAACACATAGTTGTTATTGACTATTATTAGAAAAAGGCAGACAGATGGGT
The DNA here is from genome assembly GCF_016432855.1 of Salvelinus namaycush. Lineage (NCBI taxonomy): Eukaryota > Metazoa > Chordata > Actinopteri > Salmoniformes > Salmonidae > Salvelinus > Salvelinus namaycush. The sequence continues at coordinate 65,579 of NW_024061314.1, read as the reverse complement.
CTACCCCACGCTGTTGAGACCTTGAAGGTTTGAGAGTAGTGTGGGGAGGGTGGACCAGGAAATGAGCAAGGTAGGCTGTGAAATAAGATAGGACAGAAGGGGGTTAACACATATAAGCAGCACAGATACATTTTAAAGTAGATAAGTCACTTGACAGAGAATTGGAAAAGAATAGATATGAATGTACGCCCAAGGGAGAATTGGATTTCTATATTATAATGTACTAAGTCATGAGTAGGTAAGGTTGATACCTGGCCAGAGCCAGGTATCAAACGGGGGAGGGGTACATTGTGGTCTAGGATAGGATGGGACCTATTGGATAATAAACTAATTTAAAATTAAAAAATTCTAGCTAAAAAGAAAATAGGCATAGAATTTAAATATATAATCAGATAGAACAAATGATAAACTGTTTGTTAACCAAACCTGTATGTCCAAGATTTTATGCATTGCAGGTGAATTAAAGGAGAAGGTGATTCACTCGACCTGGGGGCATATCGCACTTGGAGGGTGAGACACACTGACACTGCCGAATGATCACAGAGTTAAGGAGAAGAACCGTTGCTAATAGAGTTCGGGGATCAACTCCTTAATGAAGAATTCCCTGCCCCCGACCTTTCCTCACTGTGTTTGTTCATAGAAGTGAAAGTGTTGCTTGATCTCTGGCTGATGATGTGTTCTCTGGGAGAGGATGGGGCTTTACAGGACTGCTTGTGGTCCTGAGTTGTCTGTTTAGGATACGACGGGGATGTTACCATCACAGTACTGCCAGAACCACCATCAGTTCCAACAGACCAGGTTCAGCCGGCCTCCTCCACCACTTCAAGACCAAGTCCCACGCCATCACCTAAACTCTACAATCTGGTATAGGTAATAAATGTAAAAGACATCTCAGATAGTGACCAATTGGGGACTGATTCTGGTTATGAGGGAAGGGAGAATATGTGGTTGGCCTATAAAACACTTAATAGAAAGGACTGTGTTGTATGTGGACATGCCAGACCTATTCTGGCTGCTCGCCCATTTGCCCTAAGTAAGGAGGAAGGTTGGATGTGCATATTGGAAAGTTTAAGCCAAATTCAACCCTGTGTAAAACTCTGAGTCTTGTGTTCCCAGAAGTCCGTCCCCAGAAGACACCATGGGGGGTTAAGGCATATGGGGGATATTACAGCTGTAGCACTGGTACAGGTTGAGGTATAGACTATGGGAGGTTCCCTACTGCTGCCTGCATCACTAATGTCACTATTAACTAGAGGTGTTGCTGATGTATGGTGGATGTGTGGACCTGCCAGGCGGTTGACCCCATTTTGAAAGGAGATTATCAGGGAACATGTGTTTTGGCCAGTCTGATAAACACCATTGCCTATTATTGAGGTTACAGCTAACCAACTTTTGGGAGCTGCACATGACAGAGGCTTGGGACCAACCCAGGAGACGGCAGAAACGTGACGCTCCTTGGTCCGAGGGAACAGATAACATTCACACCAACCTGTTGGGGGTCCCAATAGAGGTCCCCCACGAATTCCAGACATTAAACAGGAATGATGGCCTGTGGCATCTGATGCCCATCATTGGCCCAGCTATTGTTGATGCTAAGCATAATGCCTGGATCAATTATATCTACTATAATTAATAATGATTTGTTAAATACACCCACACAGCACTTACGGGAATGGCTGAACAATTGGATGCTACCTCTCAAACCAGTAGACAAAATAGACTAGCACTGGACAGGATTCTGGCCATCCAGGGAGGCGTATGTAAAATGTCTTGCAGGTGTGGAGGAGAGTGGACTGGTCCCTTGGCTGGGTGGTTGGTTTGGTAAGTACACTGCAATAATGATTACTGAATTTCTGACACTAGTTGTTGTTTTTCATTTCTGTGCTGCCTGTATCATACCTTGTTTGAAGAAGTCTGTTACAGATGTGGCAAGGGCCTCTGGTATGATGCCGCTGCTTGATGCTCCAGTAGGAGAGGCTGATACGGAATCAAGCTTTCGCAGGAGAGTGGGCCTGACAGAGGAGGACCCTTGGTTCGCTGTAGTTGATGTTGTCGAATGAATAAAAAGTGATGTTTGTCCTCCCTGTTGTGAAGGTTTGAAGTTCCCGGGTGGCGACGAGCCCACCTGATACAGGTTGTATAGAGGGATGGACCTGAGGGTTTAACATACTCTTGTTTTTTGGTTACTAATGTGTCCAGGGGTAGTTCTTGGAGTGGTCTCCTTTTGGTCCTTGCTCATCCTTATTGGTGACTGAGGAGGCTGGAAAGGCCACCCACCAGAGCTGTGTGGTATGTATGGGAGCCCGTCCACTCCTACGCATTGTACCGGCTACCCTACCTGACGTATGTCTTCTTCCTGTTATGAAACATGACAACCCAACTGCCAACTGCTCCGTATGGGACAAGTTTTACCCTATTGTTAAAAGTACTAGAAAGGGCCCCGATGTTTTCTTCTCGGGTTGCCAGGGCTAATTTCACTTGTATAAATATGTCCCTTGGCCCTCCAATGCTGGGAGCATTACCTTATGAATGGTGCAATAACACCCATAATCCTAATGCCCCTTTCCAACCTGTGTCTAGAGCTGATGTCTGGTGGTGGTGTGGAGGAAATCATCTATATGACCGCCTGCCAGGGAATGCCACTGGTCTTTGTGCTCTTGTCTCTCTGCTTCTTCCTGTTTCAGTGTATCCTATGGAAGTAAAGGACCTGATGGCCCGTGTAGAGAGGGACGGGGATTTATCCCGGTCCAAAAGATCAACAGGAGTGGATCCTGGAGACCCCACCTATATTGACGCCATAGGAGTCCCTAGGGGGGTGCCAGATAAGTATAAACTAGTAGACCAGGTTGCAGCGGGTTTTGAATCATCATTTTGCTGGTGGTGTACAGTTAATAAAAATGTGGACCGAATCAATTACATTAATTTTAATGTTCAGAAACTAGGCAATTGGACTCAACAAGGCTTCGAGGCGGTCCATGGCCAATTGGAAGCTACTTCCCTGATGGCATTCCAAAATAGAATCACGGTGGATATGTTGTTGGCTGAACGCGGAGGTGTTTGTGCCATGTTCGGGGAGCAATGTTGTACTTTCATTCCCAATAACACAGCAACTGATGGTGGTCTTACTGTTGCTTTAGAAGGTCTTCGTACTCTTAATGGGAAAATGAAGAGCCACTCAGGAGTGAATACCTCAATGTGGGACTCTTGGATGGATGCGTTTGGTAAATATAAGACGCTTGTTTCTTCCATACTGGTATCTATATCTGTCTTCGCTGCGATACTGGTGCTTTGTGGATGCTGTTGCATTCCATGTATTCGAACGCTGGCCACTAGGGTCATAACTACTGCTATTGATCCCAACCAGACAGAGAAGGGACAGATGTTTCCTCTGCTTGCCCTGGAGGATGCTGAGCCAGGCTATTTGACTGATGACTGATTCAACGCCATTTATAGCTTTTGTCACGTCTCTTGTGAGACGTGAAGAGGGGGAATCAAAGCTTTATCTTCTGATAAAGTTTGCCCTATTCTGCCATTTATAGCTTTCGTCACGTCTCTTGTGAGACGTGAAGAGGGGGAATCAAAGCTTTATCTTCTGATAAAGTTTGCCCTATTCTGCCATTTATAGCTTTTGTCACGTCTCTTGTGAGACGTGAAGAGGGGGATTTGTAAGAAATACCATTGTAAATAACACAAGCATATTGCTATTACATTGTTATAACTAACTTCTTTCTAAGCAGGGTTTCTCACACACCCAAAGATAGATGGCTGGCACAGACCTTTCATAAACACTGATAAGGAAAGGCCTTGATCAAAAGAGTGCTTGGGTCCGCATTTCACGAAATAATGAGACACACACATAACCAAGGACAGAGGGCTGACTACGCACACACAAAATCTCCTGTTTTAGCTGAACATTTGATAACAAAGAACTTTTGCTATAAGACTCAGAAGGATGACGCACAGCTCATCAGGACCAATCTGAGAAGACAACAACCTGATCAGGACCAACCAGAAAACCAGATCTACCAGACTCTACCTACTTTCTGTGCTGTATAAAATGACTATGTATTTCTGTTATCTGGGCTCTGTCTGCAGGTTCCTTACGAGCTGAATGAACGAGTCCAAGCATGCTTGTGTCAGATATCTTTACCTCTGAATAAAACTGCTTTTTATTATACGAATATCCACCCTGTCCAGAGTCTCTACTTCGTCTCAGTTCTCCAGTAAACTTGTGTCATCAACATTAGCTATTTATTTTCATGAACTGAAGTTCAATTTCAATAGGCGAACAAGTGGCAACCTAGATAAAACTTACTCACAAGAATTCCTAAATCATTGCTAAGAATAATGAAATTGACTGCAGTTTCTACTGGTCATTGTTTTCAGGCTGGTTGTATTGGTGCTAGGTACCAAGTTAAAGCTAGCTAGCTACCCCAGAAGCTGCAGTCGAACAAATGATACTTTAAAAAAGCGGTATTGTAAACACTTCGTTCGTGGCCGGTGTTTGCTTGTTTGCTGACTTTTTTGTACAGCTTTGACAGTGCTACTGTATCTATTATGACACGCAAAGACCCAGATGGCGTTCCATAGTATGTATGTCATGAAGCTAATAGCAGTTACGCTACTACTGTGTAACTCCGGTAGGACAACATCTGAAGAAGAGCGCACTTGGTAGTGTGTACCGGTGCTCGACCAGTCGATGAAAGCCAACATCACCCACGACAGAGAATGGTTGATTGTCAAGGGCAATGAATTCCATTATCTTGGCTTTAATGGATTTTGCTTTTGAGTTGTGTCGCTGAAATTTTCTTACTCTTTCAAATGACTGCTCAACTTGTTGACTGCTCAACTTGTTGACTGCTCAACTTGTTGACTGCTCAATCCACACAGACGATATTGTGGTTAGGTTAGGAATGCTGTGTTGCATGTGTAGTGCCAAATTTTACGTGGCGTCATTACGTCATGTACCTACGTGATATAGGTATGCACGTCAGCTTTGTCATCGGTTTTGCACATCTGCGTTAAACTAGATATCGGGCTGATACCGATGTTGCCATTTTTAGCTAATATCGGCCCATTCCAATATGTTCACTGATATATCGTGCATCCCTAGTATAAATATATAGAAAAGTATATGTACAGCACTAGTTGAATTGGATGGACTTGACTAGAACACAGTATATACATATGAAATGGCTTAAACAGTATGTAAACATTTGCAAAGTGACTAGTGTTCCATGTTTATTAACATAGGGCAGCAGCCTCTAAGGTGCAGGGTTGAGTAACCGGGTGGTAGCCGGCTAGTGATGGCTATTTAACAGTCTAATGGCTTTGAGATAGAAGCTGTTTTTCAGTCTCTCGGTCGCAGCTTTGATGCACCTGTAATGACCTCGCCTTCTGGCTGATAGTGGGGTGAACAGGCCATTGTTCGGGTGGCTGAGGTATTTGATAATCTTCTTGGCCTTTCTGTGACACCGGGTGCTGTAGATGTCCTGAAGGGCATGCAGTGTGCTCCCAGTGACGCGTTGAGCTTATTGCACCACCCTCTGGAGAGACCTGCGGTTGCGGACGGTGCCGTTGTCATACCAGGCGGTGATAAAGCCTGACAGGATGCTCTGAAGGGTGCATCTGTAAAAGTTTGTGAGGGTCTTTTTATTTTATTTTATTTGTTTCACCTTTATTTAACCAGGTAGGCAAGTTGAGAACAAGTTCTCATTTACAATTGCGACCTGTCTTTGGGGCCAAGCCAAATTTTTTCAGCCTCCTGAGGTTGATGAGGCACTGTAGCGCCTTCTTCCCAACACACCTATCGTCTGTGTGGGTGGACCATTTCAGATTGTCATTGATATGTAAGATGAGGAACTTGAAGCTTGTCACCAGGGCCCAAAGCTTAATGATGAGCTTGGAGGATACTATGGTGTTGAAGGCTGAGCTGTAGTCAATGAGCAGCATTCTTCCACACAGTAGATATTCCTCTTGTCTAGATGGTATGCGGCAGTGTGCAGTGCAATGGTGATTGCATCATCCATGGATCTATTGGTGCGGTATGCAAATTGCAGTTAGTCTAGGGTGTCGGGTAAGGTTGAGGTGATATGATCCTTAACTACCATCTCAAAGCACTTCATGATGACAGAAGTGAGTGCTGCGGGGTGATAGTCATTTCATTTAGTTTAGTTACCATGGCTTTCTTGGGTGCAGGAACAATGGTGGACATCTTGAAGCAAGTGGGGACAGCAGACTGGGATAGGGAGAGATTGAATATGTCCTTAAACACACCAGCCAGCTGATCTGCACATGCTCTGAGGACACGGCTAGGGATACATTCTGGGCCTGCAGCCTTGTTAGGGTTAACACGCTTAAATGTCTTACTCACGTCGGCCCATGTCGGCGGCACTGTGTTATCCTCAAAGCGGGCGAAGAAGGTGTTTAGCTTATCAGGTAGCAAGACGCCACTGTCCACGACATGGCTGGTTTTCCATTTATAATCCGTGATTGTCTGGAGTTCCTGCCACATATGAGAGTGGCATGATGTACTACTACAGAAATCAGTGTTTGTGTGCTGAAAAGTTACTTACAGGTGTGCTGCTGATAGGGAAATAATTAATACCATTTGCTAAACAATTGGGTCTGTTGCAAAACGTTTTGTAACATAAACTGTCTACTGTATACTCTAGTAACCAAACAGAGCAAACAGAAAAAAACTGGAAGGGACCTATGTGAATTTTTCCAATAGACACTGTTTTTGTTGCAAAACTTTTTCCGATGTGGTAAACAGTTTCCATTGCAAAACATTTGCAACAGTCCAAATGTTTCACAACGGTCTGTGACTAATGAAAACACCCCAGGACCAGGATTAAGAAACACCAGCCTACACAGTCAATACAGCAACACTACTGATGCCTCTACTACCAGTACTGTACACAATGGTCAACAGTTAAACAGAATTATAGTGGAATTATATTATGAATTATTATATAATTATATTATGTTGTAATACTACAGACATGTGTGGTTAAATATGACTTTGTCAAGTAGCCAGTGTTGTGTTTCACCATTCTATCAAATCTATTTCCAGATTGTTATGTTTTATTAGTCCAACATTATCGAGGACATTATTATTTGGATGGTGCAGTAATGTTGAGATGCCAGTAGGGAGCGCTCTAGTCTAAAACACTGGAACCTTCAGTAGCTGATGAGGAGTGTAAATATAATTGATTAGCAGAATAGAATGAATGACATCATACTGACTGACCAAATGTAAATGGAACTTTGACCTGTTCCATGTAGAACTCAGAGGGACAAGGCAACACATTCTAAGATATTATTAACATTCAATATAGCAGAGTCAACATATTGTTAACATGGTTCTGTATTTAAATACAAGTGGAAATGGGGGACATTTTGTCCATTTTAGAAATGTAGGACCCACTCTAATACAGTAATCTTCCTTTTCTGACATGCTGTTCTGGTCCTCATGCATGTTAATGTCTTAAAGAGGAAGGAAAGAACAGTTCTGTATCAGGTACTTGTATCCTGACTATTTTAAATATGTGTCAACCACAGAAATGACACTTACTAGCAATTTCCACACACTGCCAATAAGTTGACTCACTGTACAAGACAAGACACTTCCCTCTTTAAGTACTCTTGACAATATCTTGAAAAATAGTTTTGGTTATTTGTTTTTAGTCATAAGTCATATACTTGAGGGTAATGTATCATTTTACTTCTTGTTATGTTTTGAGCTGTGTTTTGGTTGTTACATCAGGGTCAGTATTCATAAAGTGTCTCAGTGTAGGAGTGTTGATCTACATAGTGATGAGATGATTAACCAGGGTAAAATAGACATGCAGACAAATGTTTGAATGCATGCTCAGTGTAACACTGTACTGTGTGTGTGTGTGTGTGTGTGTGTGTGTGTGTGTGTGTGTGTGTGTGTGTGTGTGTGTGTGTGTGTGTGTGAGTGTGTGTGTGTGTGTGTGTGTGTGTGTGTGTGTGTGTGTGTGTGTGTGTGTGTGTGTGTGTGTGTGTGTGTGTGTGTGTGTGTGTGCGTGAGTCACTTGCTGTTTAGCCTCACAGCTTGGTGATAGGAGCTATTATTGAACCTGGTGGTCAGTCTTTAGGCTGCTGTACAGCTTGACGGACCGTAGAGGATTGAACATTTATCCTCCTATATTTGGGGTTCTGAGACTAAAACAGCTTCAGAATAATCAATGTAGAACAATCAATGTGTGTTTACAGTTCTACAGATCTGTTCAATAAGTTATTGTTGTTGTTGATGATGATGACTTTATTGTATCCATTAGGACATAGATTTTGCATCATACAGCATGTTATCTTAAATAGACAGATGTAGACAGACATGCAACACATCACACACATTACATACATAGTGCAAGAGACTTACAGACAGACAGTATTCACATAGACAACCATATAGCACAATACAACGCAACACAATATGAGCCTGGTTCATTTTCAGTAATGAGGCCCTGTACCCCATTTACAGTTTCTACTTCAATGTATCAGGTGGAGTTATTCACCAGCTATAGAGTGAGTTGTTGTTTATGTTTCTAAGACTGCAGGGAGATGCAACAATGGCCTTGAGAACAGCAGGAAGTGTGTTGGGGGTCTTTCTCTGGTCTGTAGCAGGTATGGGCTCATTCTTATATTTTAGTTGCTCTGTTTATCAATCTACAGATATTTCTAAAGGTTATGAATCATAATGTTATTCTGGTGTGTTCTGTTAGGCGTCTCCACTTCACTTTAAATAGTTATCTTAAAGCACAACCATCCACAACGTTCAAACATATTTCCCATAAATACAGGTATTTTATCATCCAGCACATTTGAGTTCAGCCATAATATTTGTTGTAATATTTGTTCTATCTTTTCCGGGGGATGACATTGAAATTGTAGCTCTGCAATGCTTGTTTGAAACAGAGAGATCCTTTGAAAAAAAGTATCATTTTCAATTAATCTAAAATGAGACATGGCAATCTGCACAAAGACAAAAACGCCATTTATAACCAATCGATGAGCTTTTCTTAGTAATCTACTTGAGAACCATTTAGGGTTCAAATAAAACTTTTGTATAAGTGAAGCTTTTAGAGGTTTAGCGCTTTTATATTTAATAATCTCAACCCACCCAGTTAGTAATCATTATATTGCAACTGTGTGTTTATTAATGGGAAAATTGACTTTGCCGCTTCAGCTTTTGTGGCACAGTCAAATGGCACATATATTATATATATATACATATATATAGATATTGGCCGGAAGGTTGAGGGGTTCGCCGACCACCACGGACGAGCTCACTCTCCCTGCCTGTTTCATTACACCACGATCAGAGCCGGCTGCAGACAGCGAACAGCTAGGGGGAAATCAGAGTTTCATCATTTTGATGCCATATTTATAATTATATAAAATATATTCACATTTTCTACCAACAGGTTTCTGCACCACACAACCAATAAACAAAAGCATAATGACTTTGAGCACTTCAATATCATATAAAACCACAATCAAACAGAAAATACATCCCTCCTTACCTTGTAGTACCCAGTATTGAAGACAATCTCTGAATGTCATTCAACTTTTTGGTGTTTTGTAACAAATGTCTCTTTCCATTCATCAAACGGCTGCTGCACAGCTTGGATTGATTGATTTTTAAAGTTAAAGTTAAGTTTTTAAAGTCAGTTAAAAAAATACATATACATGTACACACAGTTTTTTAAAAGTGACCAGGATTGTTGTTTTAACGCACAATAAAGTCTGGGACTTACTTACATTGTGGTCCCTATGTTTTACATAAATACATTTACATTACAGAGATACAGACACATTACAGAGATACAGACACATTACAGAGATACAGACACATTATATAGATACAGACACATTACAGAGATACAGACACATTACAGAGATACAGACACATTACAGAGATACAGACACATTACAGATATACAGACACATTATATAGATACAGACACATTACAGATATACAGACACATTATATAGATACAGACACATTACAGAGATACAGACACATTACAGAGATACAGACACATTACAGAGATACAGACACATTATATAGATACAGACACATTACAGAGATACAGACACATTACAGAGATACAGACACATTACAGAGATACAGACACATTACAGAGATACAGACACATTACAGAGATACAGACACATTACAGAGATACAGACACATTATATAGATACAGACACATTACAGAGATACAGACACATTACAGAGATACAGACACATTACAGAGATACAGACACATTACAGAGATACAGACACATTACAGAGATACATACACATTACAGAGATACAGACACATTACAGAGATACAGACACATTACAGAGATACAGACACATTACAGAGATACAGACACATTACAGAGATACATACACATTACAGAGATACAGACACATTACAGAGATACAGACACATTACAGAGATACAGACACATTACAGAGATACATACACATTACAGAGATACAGACACATTACAGAGATACAGACACATTACAGAGATACAGACACATTACAGAGATACATACACATTACAGAGATACAGACACATTACAGAGATACAGACACATTACAGAGATACATACACATTACAGAGATACAGACACATTACATAGATACATACACATTACAGAGATACAGACACATTACAGAGATACAGACACATTACAGAGATACATACACATTACAGAGATACAGACACATTACAGAGATACAGACACATTACAGAGATACAGACACATTATATAGATACAGACACATTACAGAGATACAGACACATTACAGAGATACAGACACATTACAGAGATACAGACACATTACAGAGATACAGACACATTACAGAGATACATACACATTACAGAGATACAGACACATTACAGAGATACAGACACATTACAGAGATACAGACACATTACAGAGATACAGACACATTACAGAGATACATACACATTACAGAGATACAGACACATTACAGAGATACAGACACATTACAGAGATACAGACACATTACAGAGATACATACACATTACAGAGATACAGACACATTACAGAGATACAGACACATTACAGAGATACAGACACATTACAGAGATACATACACATTACAGAGATACAGACACATTACAGAGATACAGACACATTACAGAGATACATACACATTACAGAGATACAGACACATTACATAGATACATACACATTACAGAGATACAGACACATTACAGAGATACATACACATTACAGAGATACAGACACATTACAGAGATACATACACATTACAGAGATACAGACACATTACAGAGATACATACACATTACAGAGATACAGACACATTACAGAGATACAGACACATTACAGAGATACAGACACATTACAGAGATACATACACATTACAGAGATACAGACACATTACATAGATACATACACATTACAGAGATACAGACACATTACAGAGATACATACACATTACAGAGATACAGACACATTACAGAGATACATACACATTACAGAGATACAGACACATTACAGAGATACATACACATTACAGAGATACAGACACATTACAGAGATACAGACACATTACAGAGATACAGACACATTACAGAGATACAGACACATTACAGAGATACATACACATTACAGAGATACAGACACATTACAGAGATACAGACACATTACAGAGATACAGACACATTACAGAGATACAGACACATTACAGAGATACAGACACATTACAGAGATACAGACACATTACAGAGATACAGACACATTACAGAGATACAGACACATTACAGAGATACAGACACATTACAGAGATACAGACACATTACAGAGATACAGACACATTACAGAGATACATTACATTACAGAGATACAGACACATTACAGAGATACAGACACATTACAGAGATACAGACACATTACAGAGATACAGACACATTACAGAGATACAGACACATTACAGAGAAACAGACACATTACAGAGATACAGACACATTACAGAGATACAGACACATCACAGAGACACATTACATAGATACAGACACATTACAGAGATACAGACACATTACAGAGATACAGACACATTACATAGATACAGACACATTACATAGATACAGACACATTACAGAGATACAGACACATTACAGAGATACAGACACATTACAGAGATACAGACACATTACAGAGATACAGACACATTACAGAGATACAGACACATTACAGAGATACAGACACATTACAGAGATACAGAAACATTACAGAGATACAGACACATTACAGAGATACAGACACATTACAGAGATACAGACACATTACAGAGATACAGACACATTACAGAGATACAGACACATTACAGAGATACAGACACATTACAGAGATACAGACACATTACAGAGATACAGACACATTACAGAGATACAGACACATTACAGAGATACAGACACATTACAGAGATACAGACACATTACAGAGATACAGACACATTACAGAGATACAGACACATTACAGAGATACAGACACATTACAGAGATACAGACACATTACAGAGATACATACACATTACAGAGATACAGACACATTACAGAGATACAGACACATTACAGAGATACAGACACATTATATAGATACAGACACATTACAGAGATACAGACACATTACAGAGATACAGACACATTACAGAGATACAGACACATTACAGAGATACAGACACATTACAGAGATACATACACATTACAGAGATACAGACACATTACAGAGATACAGACACATTACAGAGATACAGACACATTACAGAGATACAGACACATTACAGAGATACATACACATTACAGAGATACAGACACATTACAGAGATACAGACACATTACAGAGATACATACACATTACAGAGATACAGACACATTACAGAGATACAGACACATTACAGAGATACAGACACATTACAGAGATACATACACATTACAGAGATACAGACACATTACAGAGATACAGACACATTACAGAGATACATACACATTACAGAGATACAGACACATTACATAGATACATACACATTACAGAGATACAGACACATTACAGAGATACATACACATTACAGAGATACAGACACATTACAGAGATACATACACATTACAGAGATACAGACACATTACAGAGATACATACACATTACAGAGATACAGACACATTACAGAGATACAGACACATTACAGAGATACAGACACATTACAGAGATACATACACATTACAGAGATACAGACACATTACATAGATACATACACATTACAGAGATACAGACACATTACAGAGATACATACACATTACAGAGATACAGACACATTACAGAGATACATACACATTACAGAGATACAGACACATTACAGAGATACATACACATTACAGAGATACAGACACATTACAGAGATACAGACACATTACAGAGATACAGACACATTACAGAGATACAGACACATTACAGAGATACATACACATTACAGAGATACAGACACATTACAGAGATACAGACACATTACAGAGATACAGACACATTACAGAGATACATACACATTACAGAGATACAGACACATTACAGAGATACAGACACATTACAGAGATACAGACACATTACAGAGATACAGACACATTACAGAGATACAGACACATTACAGAGATACAGACACATTACAGAGATACAGACACATTACAGAGATACAGACACATTACAGAGATACAGACACATTACAGAGATACATTACATTACAGAGATACAGACACATTACAGAGATACAGACACATTACAGAGATACAGACACATTACAGAGATACAGACACATTACAGAGATACAGACACATTACATAGATACAGACACATTACAGAGATACAGACACATTACAGAGATACAGACACATTACAGAGATACAGACACATTACAGAGATACAGACACATCACAGAGACACATTACATAGATACAGACACATTACAGAGATACAGACACATTACAGAGATACAGACACATTACATAGATACAGACACATTACATAGATACAGACACATTACAGAGATACAGACACATTACAGAGATACAGACACATTACAGAGATACAGACACATTACAGAGATACAGACACATTACAGAGATACAGACACATTACAGAGATACAGACACATTACAGAGATACAGACACATTACAGAGATACAGACACATTACAGAGATACAGACACATTACAGAGATACATACACATTACAGAGATACAGACACATTACATAGATACATACACATTACAGAGATACAGACACATTACAGAGATACATACACATTACAGAGATACAGACACATTACAGAGATACATACACATTACAGAGATACAGACACATTACAGAGATACATACACATTACAGAGATACAGACACATTACAGAGATACAGACACATTACAGAGATACAGACACATTACAGAGATACATACACATTACAGAGATACAGACACATTACATAGATACATACACATTACAGAGATACAGACACATTACAGAGATACATACACATTACAGAGATACAGACACATTACAGAGATACATACACATTACAGAGATACAGACACATTACAGAGATACATACACATTACAGAGATACAGACACATTACAGAGATACAGACACATTACAGAGATACAGACACATTACAGAGATACATACACATTACAGAGATACAGACACATTACAGAGATACAGACACATTACAGAGATACAGACACATTACAGAGATACATACACATTACAGAGATACAGACACATTACAGAGATACAGACACATTACAGAGATACAGACACATTACAGAGATACAGACACATTACAGAGATACAGACACATTACAGAGATACAGACACATTACAGAGATACAGACACATTACAGAGATACAGACACATTACAGAGATACAGACACATTACAGAGATACAGACACATTACAGAGATACAGACACATTACAGAGATACAGACACATTACAGAGATACAGACACATTACAGAGATACAGACACATTACAGAGATACAGACACATTACAGAGATACAGACACATTACAGAGATACAGACACATTACAGAGATACAGACACATTACAGAGATACAGACACATTACAGAGATACAGACACATTACAGAGATACAGACACATTACAGAGATACAGACACATTACAGAGATACAGACACATTACAGAGATACAGACACATTACAGAGATACAGACACATTACAGAGATACATACACATTACAGAGATACAGACACATTACAGAGATACAGACACATTACAGAGATACAGACACATTATATAGATACAGACACATTACAGAGATACAGACACATTACAGAGATACAGACACATTACAGAGATACAGACACATTACAGAGATACAGACACATTACAGAGATACAGACACATTACAGAGATACATACACATTACAGAGATACAGACACATTACAGAGATACAGACACATTACAGAGATACAGACACATTACAGAGATACATACACATTACAGAGATACAGACACATTACAGAGATACAGACACATTACAGAGATACATACACATTACAGAGATACAGACACATTACAGAGATACAGACACATTACATAGATACAGATACATTACATAGATATAGACACATTACAGAGATACAGACATATTACATAGATACAGACACAATTACATAGATATAGACACATTACATAGATATAGACACTTTACATAGATACAGACACATTACAGAGATACAGACACATTACAGAGATAAAGACACATTACAGAGATACAAACACATTACATAGATACATATACAATTACAGAGATAAATACACATTACAGAGATACAGACACATTACAGAGATACAGACACATTACAGAGATACAGACACATTACAGAGATACATACACATTACAGAGATACAGACACATTACATAGATACATACACATTACAGAGATACAGACACATTACAGAGATACATACACATTACAGAGATACAGACACATTACAGAGATACATACACATTACAGAGATACAGACACATTACAGAGATACATACACATTACAGAGATACAGACACATTACAGAGATACAGACACATTACAGAGATACAGACACATTACAGAGATACAGACACATTACAGAGATACATACACATTACAGAGATACAGACACATTACAGAGATACAGACACATTACAGAGATACAGACACATTACAGAGATACATACACATTACAGAGATACAGACACATTACAGAGATACAGACACATTACAGAGATACAGACACATTACAGAGATACAGACACATTACAGAGATACAGACACATTACAGAGATACAGACACATTACAGAGATACAGACACATTACAGAGATACAGACACATTACAGAGATACATTACATTACAGAGATACAGACACATTACAGAGATACAGACACATTACAGAGATACAGACACATTACAGAGATACAGACACATTACAGAGATACAGACACATTACATAGATACAGACACATTACAGAGATACAGACACATTACAGAGATACAGACACATTACAGAGATACAGACACATTACAGAGATACAGACACATCACAGAGACACATTACATAGATACAGACACATTACAGAGATACAGACACATTACAGAGATACAGACACATTACATAGATACAGACACATTACATAGATACAGACACATTACAGAGATACAGACACATTACAGAGATACAGACACATTACAGAGATACAGACACATTACAGAGATACAGACACATTACAGAGATACAGACACATTACAGAGATACAGACACATTACAGAGATACAGACACATTACAGAGATACAGACACATTACAGAGATACATACACATTACAGAGATACAGACACATTACATAGATACATACACATTACAGAGATACAGACACATTACAGAGATACATACACATTACAGAGATACAGACACATTACAGAGATACATACACATTACAGAGATACAGACACATTACAGAGATACATACACATTACAGAGATACAGACACATTACAGAGATACATACACATTACAGAGATACAGACACATTACAGAGATACAGACACATTACAGAGATACAGACACATTACAGAGATACAGACACATTACAGAGATACAGACACATTACAGAGATACAGACACATTACAGAGATACAGACACATTACAGAGATACAGACACATTACAGAGATACAGACACATTACAGAGATACAGACACATTACAGAGATACAGACACATTACAGAGATACATTACATTACAGAGATACAGACACATTACAGAGATACAGACACATTACAGAGATACAGACACATTACAGAGATACAGACACATTACAGAGATACAGACACATTACAGAGATACAGACACATTACATAGATACAGACACATTACAGAGATACAGACACATTACAGAGATACAGACACATTACAGAGATACAGACACATTACAGAGATACAGACACATTACAGAGATACAGACACATCACAGAGACACATTACATAGATACAGACACATTACAGAGATACAGACACATTACAGAGATACAGACACATTACATAGATACAGACACATTACAGAGATACAGACACATTACAGAGATACAGACACATTACAGAGATACAGACACATTACAGAGATACAGACACATTACAGAGATACAGACACATTACAGAGATACAGACACATTACAGAGATACAGACACATTACAGAGATACAGACACATTACAGAGATACAGACACATTACAGAGATACAGACACATTACAGAGATACAGACACATTACAGAGATACAGACACATTACAGAGATACAGACACATTACAGAGATACAGACACATTACAGAGATACAGACACATTACAGAGATACATACACATTACAGAGATACAGACACATTACAGAGATACAGACACATTACAGAGATACAGACACATTACAGAGATACAGACACATTACAGAGATACATACACATTACAGAGATACAGACACATTACAGAGATACAGACACATTACAGAGATACAGACACATTATATAGATACAGACACATTACAGAGATACAGACACATTACAGAGATACAGACACATTACAGAGATACAGACACATTACAGAGATACAGACACATTACAGAGATACATACACATTACAGAGATACAGACACATTACAGAGATACAGACACATTACAGAGATACAGACACATTACAGAGATACAGACACATTACAGAGATACATACACATTACAGAGATACAGACACATTACAGAGATACAGACACATTACAGAGATACAGACACATTACAGAGATACATACACATTACAGAGATACAGACACATTACAGAGATACAGACACATTACAGAGATACAGACACATTACAGAGATACATACACATTACAGAGATACAGACACATTACAGAGATACAGACACATTACAGAGATACATACACATTACAGAGATACAGACACATTACATAGATACATACACATTACAGAGATACAGACACATTACAGAGATACATACACATTACAGAGATACAGACACATTACAGAGATACATACACATTACAGAGATACAGACACATTACAGAGATACATACACATTACAGAGATACAGACACATTACAGAGATACAGACACATTACAGAGATACATACACATTACAGAGATACAGACACATTACATAGATACATACACATTACAGAGATACAGACACATTACAGAGATACATACACATTACAGAGATACAGACACATTACAGAGATACATACACATTACAGAGATACAGACATATTACAGAGATACATACACATTACAGAGATACAGACACATTACAGAGATACAGACACATTACAGAGATACAGACACATTACAGAGATACAGACACATTACAGAGATACATACACATTACAGAGATACAGACACATTACAGAGATACAGACACATTACAGAGATACAGACACATTACAGAGATACATACACATTACAGAGATACAGACACATTACAGAGATACAGACACATTACAGAGATACAGACACATTACAGAGATACAGACACATTACAGAGATACAGACACATTACAGAGATACAGACACATTACAGAGATACAGACACATTACAGAGATACAGACACATTACAGAGACACAGACACATTACAGAGATACATTACATTACAGAGATACAGACACATTACAGAGATACAGACACATTACAGAGATACAGACACATTACAGAGATACAGACACATTACAGAGATACAGACACATTACATAGATACAGACACATTACAGAGATACAGACACATTACAGAGATACAGACACATTACAGAGATACAGACACATTACAGAGATACAGACACATCACAGAGACACATTACATAGATACAGACACATTACAGAGATACAGACACATTACAGAGATACAGACACATTACATAGATATAGATACAGACACATTACATAGATACAGACACATTACAGAGATACAGACACATTACAGAGATACAGACACATTACAGAGATACAGACACATTACAGAGATACAGACACATTACAGAGATACAGACACATTACAGAGATACAGACACATTACAGAGATACAGACACATTACAGAGATACAGACACATTACAGAGATACAGACACATTACAGAGATACAGACACATTACAGAGATACAGACACATTACAGAGATACAGACACATTACAGAGATACATACACATTACAGAGATACAGACACATTACAGAGATACAGACACATTACAGAGATACAGACACATTACAGAGATACAGACACATTACAGAGATACAGACACATTACATAGATACAGACACATTACAGAGATACAGACACATTACATAGATACAGACACATTACAGAGATACAGACACATTACAGAGATACAGACACATTACAGAGATACAGGCACATTACAGAGATACAGACACATTACATAGATACAGACACATTACAGAGATACAGACACATTACATAGATACAGACACATTACAGAGATACAGGCACATTACAGAGATACAGACACATTACAGAGATACAGACACATTACAGAGATACAGACACATTATATAGATACAGACACATTACAGAGATACAGACACATTACAGAGATACAGGCACATTACAGAGATACAGGCACATTACAGAGATACAGACACATTACAGAGATACAGACACATTACAGAGATACAGGCACATTACAGAGATACAGACACATTACAGAGATACAGACACATTACAGAGATACAGACACATTACAGAGATACAGACACATTACAGAGATACAGGCACATTACAGAGATACAGACACATTATATAGATACAGACACATTACAGACACATTACAGACACATTACAGAGATACAGACACATTACAGAGATACAGACACATTACAGAGACAGATTACATAGATACAGACACATTACAGAGATACAGACACATTACAGAGATACAGACACATTACATAGATACATACATATTACAGAGATACAGACACATTACAGAGATACAGACACATTACAGAGATACAGACACATTACAGAGATACAGACACATTACATAGATACAGACACATTATATAGATACAGACACATTACATAGATACAGACACATTACAGAGATACAGACACATTACATAGATACAGACACATTACATAGATACAGACACATTACATAGATACAGACACATTACAGAGACACAGACACATTACAGAGACACATTACATAGATACAGACAAATTACAGACACATTACAGAGATACCGACACATTACAGAGATACAGACACATTACAGAGATACCGACACATTACAGAGATACAGACACATTACAGAGACAGATTACATAGATACAGACACATTACAGACACATTACAGACACATTACAGAGATACCGACACATTACAGAGATACAGACACATAACAGAGATACAGACACATTACAGAGATACAGACACATTACAGCCACATTACATAGATACAGACACATTACAGAGATACAGACACATTATATAGATACAGACACATTACAGAGATACAGACACATTACATAGATACAGACACATTACATAGATACATACACATTACAGAGATACAGACACATTACAGAGATACAGACACATTACAGAGATACAGACACATTACAGAGATACATACACATTACAGAGATACAGACACATTACAGAGATACAGACACATTACAGAGATACAGACACATTACAGAGATACAGACACATTACAGAGATACATACACATTACAGAGATACAGACACATTACAGAGATACAGACACATTACAGAGATACAGACACATTATATAGATACAGACACATTACAGAGATACAGACACATTACAGAGATACAGACACATTACAGAGATACAGACACATTACAGAGATACAGACACATTACAGAGATACATACACATTACAGAGATACAGACACATTACAGAGATACAGACACATTACAGAGATACAGACACATTACAGAGATACAGACACATTACAGAGATACATACACATTACAGAGATACAGACACATTACAGAGATACAGACACATTACAGAGATACAGACACATTACAGAGATACATACACATTACAGAGATACAGACACATTACAGAGATACAGACACATTACAGAGATACAGACACATTACAGAGATACATACACATTACAGAGATACAGACACATTACAGAGATACAGACACATTACAGAGATACATACACATTACAGAGATACAGACACATTACATAGATACATACACATTACAGAGATACAGACACATTACAGAGATACATACACATTACAGAGATACAGACACATTACAGAGATACATACACATTACAGAGATACAGACACATTACAGAGATACATACACATTACAGAGATACAGACACATTACAGAGATACAGACACATTACAGAGATACATACACATTACAGAGATACAGACACATTACATAGATACATACACATTACAGAGATACAGACACATTACAGAGATACATACACATTACAGAGATACAGACACATTACAGAGATACATACACATTACAGAGATACAGACACATTACAGAGATACATACACATTACAGAGATACAGACACATTACAGAGATACAGACACATTACAGAGATACAGACACATTACAGAGATACAGACACATTACAGAGATACATACACATTACAGAGATACAGACACATTACAGAGATACAGACACATTACAGAGATACAGACACATTACAGAGATACATACACATTACAGAGATACAGACACATTACAAAAGATACAGACACATTACAGAGATACAGACACATTACAGAGATACAGACACATTACAGAGATACAGACACATTACAGAGATACAGACACATTACAGAGATACAGACACATTACAGAGATACAGACACATTACAGAGATACAGACACATTACAGAGATACAGACACATTACAGAGATACAGACACATTACAGAGATACAGACACATTACAGAGACACAGACACATTACAGAGATACATTACATTACAGAGATACAGACACATTACAGAGATACAGACACATTACAGAGATACAGACACATTACAGAGATACAGACACATTACAGAGATACAGACACATTACATAGATACAGACACATTACAGAGATACAGACACATTACAGAGATACAGACACATTACAGAGATACAGACACATTACAGAGATACAGACACATCACAGAGACACATTACATAGATACAGACACATTACAGAGATACAGACACATTACAGAGATACAGACACATTACATAGATATAGATACAGACACATTACATAGATCATTACAGAGATACAGACACATTACAGAGATACAGACACATTACAGAGATACAGACACATTACAGAGATACAGACACATTACAGAGATACAGACACATTACAGAGATACAGACACATTACAGAGATACAGACACATTACAGAGATACAGACACATTACAGAGATACAGACACATTACAGAGATACAGACACATTACAGAGATACATACACATTACAGAGATACAGACACATTACAGAGATACAGACACATTACAGAGATACAGACACATTACAGAGATACAGACACATTACAGAGATACAGACACATTACATAGATACAGACACATTACAGAGATACAGACACATTACATAGATACAGACACATTACAGAGATACAGACACATTACAGAGATACAGACACATTACAGAGATACAGGCACATTACAGAGATACAGACACATTACATAGATACAGACACATTACAGAGATACAGACACATTACATAGATACAGACACATTACAGAGATACAGGCACATTACAGAGATACAGACACATTACAGAGATACAGACACATTACAGAGATACAGACACATTATATAGATACAGACACATTACAGAGATACAGACACATTACAGAGATACAGGCACATTACAGAGATACAGGCACATTACAGAGATACAGACACATTACAGAGATACAGACACATTACAGAGATACAGGCACATTACAGAGATACAGACACATTACAGAGATACAGACACATTACAGAGATACAGACACATTACAGAGATACAGACACATTACAGAGATACAGGCACATTACAGAGATACAGACACATTATATAGATACAGACACATTACAGACACATTACAGACACATTACAGAGATACAGACACATTACAGAGATACAGACACATTACAGAGACAGATTACATAGATACAGACACATTACAGAGATACAGACACATTACAGAGATACAGACACATTACATAGATACATATACAATTACAGAGACAGAGACACATTACATAGATACAGACACATTACAGAGATACAGACACATTACATAGATACAGACACATTACATAGATACAGACATATTACATAGATACAGACACAATTACATAGATACAGACACATTACAGAGATACAGACACATTACAGAGATAAAGACACATTACAGAGATACAAACACATTACATAGATACATATACATTACAGAGATACAGACACATTACATAGTTACAGACACATAACATAGATACAGACACATTACAGAGATACAGACACATTACATAGTTAAAGACACATTACATAGATACAGACACATTACATAGATACAGACACATTACAGAGATACAGACACATTACATAGTTACAGACACATAACATAGATACAGACACATTACAGAGATACAGACACATTACATAGTTAAAGACACATTACATAGATACAGACACATTACATAGATACAGACACATTACAGAGATACAGACACATTACATAGTTACAGACACATTACAGAGATACAGACACATTACATAGATACAGACACATTACATAGATACAGACACATTACAGAGATACAGACACATTACATAGTTACAGACACATTACAGAGATACAGACACATTACATAGATACAGACACATTACAGAGATACAGACACATTACAGAGATACATACACATTACAGAGATACAGACACATTACAGAGATACAGACACATTACAGAGATACATACACATTACAGAGATACAGACACATTACATAGATATAGACACATTACATAGATATAGACACTTTACATAGATACAGACACATTACAGAGATACATACACATTACAGAGATAAAGACACATTACAGAGATACAGACACATTACATAGATACAGACACATTACAGAGATACAGACACATTACAGAGATACATTAGCTTAATTCTGATACCATTGTGTTGTGTGACCTTGTTTCAGTGATACTGGGTCAGGATGGCTGGAGTGTGACTTACACCAAGAATAGTATCTGTGCCTTGAAGGGGTCAAAAGTGGATCTGTTCTGCTCTTACACATATCCCAGTGGTACAGCCCCAAAAACCTTCTGGTTCACTGAATCTGGGACTGGTAAAGAACCTGAAGATCTAGGTCAGGACCCAGAGTATGCAGGTCGTCTGGAGTATCATGGAGATCAGAAGAATGGTCACACACTGAGGATCACAGACCTGAGAGAGAGGGACTCTGCTGAGTACAAGTTCAGATTACTAACAGATCAGACCGGAGGGAAATATATTGGCAGTCCTGGAGTGACTCTGTCTGTCACAGGTACAGTTACATTCAATATAGTTAAACTGTTGAATTTCATTTAGTTCAGGAAAATTGTCTTGGTTTGTATTTATGTCTATATAACATAGGATTTCTTCTATCTTTGTACTTTTATAGCAAAGATCCACCCCCCTAGTCGACATGACAAACCACAGGAATAGGAACTGTTCACAAAGAAAGACTTTTACTTGAGAGAGGAGTATCTCATAGCCAGACAGCATTCGCTATAAATTATCGTTCAGTTTGGTCTCTAAGACGAGGTTCTAATCTCGTTCCTGGTACTTCATAGTACAAAAACACCAACTCATCCTATGACATATATCAATTGTCAACTCTAGATACTCCCATCTCAAGTAAACCCCCTCTTGACCCCACTCCTGGACAAGCTCACTGAGGGGAGTGAGCCTCTAGGTCATACACTATCTCAAGATAAGTGCAACATCAGAGGGGACATACAATGTTTCCAGACACTGCCATACTCCTCCCCCCAATGGGAAAATGAGGGAGTGACTGGCGTACAGACAGGGAGACAAGTAATTGGTTCCCCATTAATCACGCCATCCCTTCACATGGTTTAAGAATAGGTAAAGACACATTCACATATGAAGACAATGTTCCATTCTGTCCTCTTCCCTTTCTGATATTCTGCATAGCACCAGGGACATGTGAAAGACAAGCCTGACCTCTCCCCTCTCTGGGCCCCAAGTGACTGAGCCCTAGCTGAGAAGGGAAAAGTGCAACTGCCAACCCTATAGTCCAAAGGGATACATTCTAATGACAAGTATCTCACATAAGCATATTATGCAAATAAACCATCTCATCTATGTTACCCAACTAATTTCTGATTCATCCGCCACAATAGCTGTAATGTGAGTTTGGTTCTGTATGTATGCTAATGCATATGATGTGTGTGCTTCAGTGTATGCTGTGATTTTAGCTGTGCTTTTGTATGTATGCTAATGAGAATGTTGTGTTTAAATCTGTTTTAATTCACTCTATTGAACCCAATACTTCCTGGAAAACAGTGGAAATTACTACAGAGTTGACTATCCTGACTAAATAAATCAAATTCATTAATGAATGACTGTAATTACCATTATTAAGGGCAGCTATACACAAAGGACGATAATAATAATTTGTTTCTTTATACTCTAGATGTTGTGTTGGAGATGGATCCTACATCTGTGTCAGAGAGGGAGAATGTCACACTAACATGTAGAACCAAATGTACACTGGACCCCATCACAGCCTACAGTTGGTATAAGAATGGACAGCCTCGACCAAACAGCAACACCTCCTCTCCTGTCTATATCCTGTTCTCAGTCAGCAGTGAGGATACAGGCAGATACTCCTGTGCTGTAGAAGGCCATGAGGATCTCCCCTCTGCTGAAGAGACTCTCACTGTCACATGTCAGTACATTGGGGGTTTAGACGTCCAGTCTGATATACTGATCATGTTGATAATTGACTTGGGAATAGATTGTTTTCCATATTAATAAATATGAGTAAATATTTTAGTGTGTAACATCCATTTCCTTGAATTTGTATTACCACAATATCATCATTCTTTTTAATGATTATTTTTCTGATTGTCTTTTACTCTGAATTAAATGATTTCAAACTCACCTGTAAAATGTGAACACAAATTTTGCTATAAATGAATCCCCTGTCTTTTACACCAGATGGCCCAAAGAACACCTCAGTGTCAGTCAGTCCCTCTGGTGAAATAGTGGAGGGCAGTTCAGTGACTCTGACCTGCAGCAGTGATGCCAACCCACCTGTGGATAAATACACCTGGTACAAGAAGAATGTTACCTCACCTAAAGCATCAGGACAGAGTTACAGCATCACTAACATCATCTCTGAGGACAGAGGAGAATATTACTGTGAGGCCCAGAATGAAAGAGGATCTATGAACTCTACAGCTCTGATGATCATTATAGCAGGTAAAGTTCCATCTTCAATACTTCAATACAAAATGATGTTCAATAAGAAATGATGTTTCAAGGTAATCTTTTAGTTTGCCTCATTACACTTCGGTTTATAGCTATACATAGTCTCATATATACAAGTATTGTATTAATGTCCTGTATTGTCGTATATTCATTTTCACTTCATAATAACATGTACTCATATCATCTATATTATCTTTTAGAGAAACAAACCTCAGTTATAACTGCAGCTGTAGGAATCATAGTGGTTGTTCTGGGTGTCATACTGGCTTCATGTCTCTCTGGCATCATGTGGTTCAGGTGAGTGAAAAAGCATATTTTAAAGATTATTTCACCTTATTATCTTCATTACTTTGTTCATATATTCATTCGTTCATTTTCAAAACAGGAAGAAGGTATCCAAATCCACCTCTGACACAAGACACACAGCAGACGACGGACAGGTGAGTCTGTTCAAACAGATGTAAGATCATTTTATTGCTTTGTGGGAAATTTCCACTCTTCATGCTGTCTGTCCCCAGGTCTATTTATATGGTCTGTTCTCTCTCTCCATCAGGGAGACTCTAGTCCAGTGTATGACAACATCCCAGGCATGGCCATGACCCCTACTGCAGCACAGACAGTGGCCACCTTCGACCAGGAACAGGATGTCCAGTACCAGGAACAGGATGTCCAGTACCAGGAACAGGATGTCCAGTACCAGGAACAGGATGTCCAGTACGCTGCTGTGAAATTCAAACTCCCCAGTGCTGCCACCCTCTGAGCATATTCTACCATTACAACAGCATAGAGTCAATACTATATAGAACATTGTGAACACACAGGCAGCATCAAGGTCATTCATATGTTGCTGCTTATTGGAGGAGTAGACAAAGTC